>NW_019525471.1:382007-384785 GCF_002814215.2 Seriola lalandi dorsalis | reverse complement strand
GATAAAACAACTGCCCCAACAACAACAACTGCCACAACAACAACTACTACAACAACTGCCCCAAAAACAACTGCTACAACAACTGTCCCAACAACGACTGCCACAACATCAACTTCTACAACTGCCACAACAACATCTGCTACAACTACTACCCCAACAACTGCTGATACAACAACAACTGATACAACTGCCCCAACAACAACGACTGCCACAACATCAACTTCTACAACAACTGCCCGAACAACAACTGCTAAAACAACTGCCCCAACAACTGATAAAACAACAACTGATACAACACCTGCCCCAACAACAACGACTGCCACAACAACTGCTAAAACAACTGCATCAACTACAACAACTGCTCCAACAACTACAACTGCTACAACTAGTCCAACTACAAAAACTGCTACAACAACTGCCCCAACAATAACTGCTACAACTGCCCCAACAAGAAATGATACAACATCAAGTGATACAACAACTGCCCCAACAACATCTGCTACAACAACTGCCCCAACAACGACTGCCACAACAACAACTGCTACAACAACCACCCCAACAACTGCTGATACAACAACAAGTAGTACAACAACTGCCCAAACAACAACTGCTACAACCGCCCCAACAACTGATACAACAACTGCCCCAACAACAACGACTGCCACAACAACAACTGCTACAACAACTACCCCAACAACTGCTGATACAACAACAACTAGTACAACAACTGCCCAAACAACAACTGCTACAACTGCCCCAACAACTGATACAACAAGAACTGATACAACAACTGCCCCAACAAATGCTGCTATAACAACATCGGCTCCAACAGCTACAACTAGTCCAACTACAACTGCTAAATCAACTACCCCAACAATAACTGCTACAACAACTGCCCCAACAACAACTGATACAACAACAACTGATACAACAACTGCCCCATCAACAACGACTGCCACAACAACAACGACTGCCACAACAACAACTACTACAACAACTGCCCAAAAAACAACTGCTACAACAACTGTCCCAACAACAACGACTGCCACAACATCAACTTCTACAACAACTGCCCCAACAACAACTGCTACAACAACTGCCCCAACAACTGATACAACAACAACTGATACAACAACTGCCCTATCGACTGCCACAACAACAACTGTTACAACAACTACGCCACCAACTGCTGATACAACTGCCCCAACAAATGATACAACTGATACAACAACTGCTACAACAACAGCTGCTATAACAACATCTGCTCAGACAACTACAACTGCTACAACTAGTCCAACTACAACAACTGCTACAACAACTGCCCCAACAACAACTGATACAACAACTGCCCCAACATCAACTGCTACAACAAGTGCCCCAACAACTGCCACAACAACAACTGATACAACAACTGCATCAACTACAACAACTGCTACAACAACTGACCCAACAACAACTACCCCAACAACAACTGATACAACTGCCCCAACAACGACTGCCACAACAACAACTGCTACAACAACTACCCCAACAACTGCTGATACAACAA
Source organism: Seriola lalandi dorsalis (assembly GCF_002814215.2). NCBI lineage: Eukaryota > Metazoa > Chordata > Actinopteri > Carangiformes > Carangidae > Seriola > Seriola lalandi. Next base: position 383,236 of record NW_019525471.1, on the reverse strand, counting down.
CAAGTGATACAACAACTGTCCCAACAACAACTGCTAGAACAACTGCCCCAACAACTCATACAACAAATACTGATACAACTGCCACAACAACAACTGCTACAACAACTACCCCAATAACTATTGATACAACAACAAGTGATACAACAACTGCCCAACAACAACTGCTACAAATGCCATAACAACTGATACAACAACAACTGATACAACAACTGCCCCAACAACAGCTGCTATAACAACATCTGCTCCAACAGCTACAACTAGTCCAACTACAACTGCTAAAACAACTACCCCAACAACAACTGCTACAACTGCCCCAACAACAACTGATACAACAAATGATACAACAACTGCCCCAACAACAACGACTGCCACAACAACATCTGCTACAACAACTACCCCAACAACTGCTAATAAAACAAAAAGTGATACAACAACTGCCCCAACAACAACGACTGCCACAACAACTAGTACAACAACTGCCCCAAAAACAACTGCTACAACAACTGACCCAACAACAACTACCCCAACAACAACTGCTAAAACAACTGCCCTAACAACTGATACAACAACAACTGATACAACAACTGCCCCAACAACGACTGCCACAACAACAACTGCTACAACAACTACCCCAACAACTGCTGATACAACAACAAGTGATACAACAACTGCCCCAACAATGACTGCCACAACAACATCTGTTACAACAACTACCCCAACAATGACTGCCACAACAACAACTGCTACAACAACTACCCCAACAACTGCTGATACAACAACATCTGCTACAACAACTACCCCAACAAATGCTGATACAACAACTGATACAACTGCCCCAACAACAACTGCCACAACATCAACTTCTACAACAACTGCCCCAACAACAACTGCTACAACAACTGCCCCAACAACTGATACAACAACAACATATACAACAACTGCCCCAACAACGACTGCCACAACAACAACTACCCCAACAACTGCTGATACAACAACAAGTGATACAACAACTGCCCCAACAACGACTACCACAACAACATCTGCTACAACAACTACCCCAACAACTGCTAATACAACAAAAAGTGATACAACAACTGCCCCAACAACAACGACTGCCACAACAACTACTACAACAACTGCCCCAAAAACAACTGCTACAACAACTGTCCCAACAACAACATCTTCTACAACAACTGCCCCAACAACAACTGCTACAACAACTGCCCCAA
>NW_019525471.1:380639-381987 GCF_002814215.2 Seriola lalandi dorsalis | reverse complement strand
CTGCCCCAACAACAACTGCTACAACAACTGCATCAACTACAACAACTGCTACAACAACAAGTCCAACTACAAAAACTGCGACAACAAACACCCCAACAACAACTGCTACAACAACTGCTCCAACAACAACTGATAGAACAACAAGTGATACAACTGCCCCAACAACAACGACTGCCACAACAACAACTGCTAAAACAACTGCCCAAACAACTCATACAACAACTAATAAAACTGCCCCAACAACAACGACTGCCACAACAACTGCTACAACAACTGCCCCAACAACAACTGCCCAAACAACTGCCCCAACAACAAGTCATACAACAACTGCCCCAACGACTGCCACAACAACAACTGCTACACCAACTGCCCCAACAACAACTGTCCCAACAACAACGACTTCCACTACAACCGCTACAACAACTGCCCAAACAACTGCCCGAACAACAACGACTGCCACAACAACCGCTACAACAACTGCTACAACTGCCCCAACAACAACTGCCCCAACAACAACTGTCCCAACAACAACGACTGCCACAACATCAACATCTACAACAACTGCCCAAACAACTACTACAACAACTGCCCCAAAAACAACTGCTACAACAACTGTCCCAACAACAACATCTTCTACAACAACTGCCCCAACAACAACTGCTACAACAACTGCCCCAACAACTACCCCAACAACGACTGCCACAACAGCAACTGCTACAACAACTACCACAACAACTGCTGATACAACAACAAGTGATACAACAACTGCCCAACTAACAACTGCTACAACTTCCCCAACAACTGATACAACTGCCCCAACAACAGCTGCTATAACAACATCTGCTCCAACAACTACAACTGCTACAACTAGTCCAACTATAACAACTGCTACAACAACTACCCCAACAACAACACCAACATCAACTGCTACAACAACTGCCCCAACAACTGATACAACAACTGCCCCAAAAACGACTGCCACAACAACATCTGCTACAACAACTGCCCCAAAAACAACTGCCCCAACAACAACGACTGCCACAACAACAACTGCTACAACAACTACCCCAACAACTACCCCAACAACTGCCGATACAACAACAAGTGATACAACAACTGCCCAAACAACAACTGCTACAAATGCCATAACAACTGATACAACAACAACTGATACAACAACTGCCCCAACAACAGCTGCTATAACAACATCTGCTCCAACAGCTACAACTAGTCCAACTACAACTGCTAAAACAACTACCCCAACAACAACTGCTACAACTGCCCCAACAACAACTGATACAACAAATGATACAACAACTGCCCCAACAACAACGACTGCCACAACAAC
>NW_019525471.1:379591-380589 GCF_002814215.2 Seriola lalandi dorsalis | reverse complement strand
CAACAACAAGTGATACAACAACTGCCCCAACATCAACTCCTACAACAACTGCCCCAACAACTGATACAACAACAACTGATACAACAATAACTGATACAACAACTGACCCAACAACAACGACTGCTACAACAACAACTGCTACAACAACTGCATCAACTGCAACAACTGCTACAACAACTAGTCCAACTACAAAAACTGCTACAACAACTACTCCATCAACAATTGCTACAATTGCCCCAACAACAACTGATACAACAACAAGTGATACAACTGCCCCAACAACAACGACTGCCACAACAACAACTGCTAAAACAACTGCCCCAACAACAACTGCTACAACAACTGCATCAACTACAACAACTGCTACAAAAACAAGTCCAACTACAAAAACTGCGACAACAAACACCCCAACAACAACTGCTACAACAACTGCTCCAACAACAACTGATAGAACAACAAGTGATACAACTGCCCCAACAACAACGACTGCCACAACAACAACTGCTAAAACAACTGCCCAAACAACTCATACAACAACTAATACAACTGCCCCAACAACAACGACTGCCACAACAACTGCTACAACAACTGCCCCAACAACAACTGCCCAAACAACTGATACAACAACTGCCACAAAAACAACTGCTACAACAGCTGCCCCAACAACAAGTCATACAACAACTGCCCCAACAACAACTGCCCCGACAACAACTGTCCCAACAACAACGACTGCCACAACAACTGCTACAACAGCTGCCCCAACAACTGCTACAACAACTGCACAAACTACAACAACTGCTATAACAACTGCTCCAACAACTACAACTGCTACATCAACTGCCCCAACAACAACACCAACCACAACAACAAACACTAAAACAACTAGCCCAACAACAACAACTGCTATAACAACTGGCCACTCAAAGACTGCGACAACAACCGATACAACAACTGCACCTTCAACTACTGATATAACAATAACTGCTCCAACAACTACA
>NW_019525471.1:360356-379541 GCF_002814215.2 Seriola lalandi dorsalis | reverse complement strand
CTGATACAACAACAAGTGATACAACAACTGCCCAACTAACAACTGCTACAACTTCCCCAACAACTGATACAACAACTGCCCCAACAACAGCTGCTATAACATCTGCTCCAACAACTACAACTGCTACAAATAGTCCAACTATAACAACTGCTACAACAACTGCCCCAACAACAACTGATACAACAACAACTACACCAACATCAACTGCTACAACAACTGCCCCAACAACTGCCCCAACAACGACTGCCACAACAACATCTGCTACAACAACTACCCCAACAACTGCTGATACAACAACAAGTGATACAACAACTGTCCCAACAACAACTGCTAGAACAACTGCCCCAACAACTCAAACAACAACAACTGCCCCAACAACAACGACTGCCACAACAACAACTGCATCAACTACAACAACTTCTCCAACAACTAAAACTGCTACAACAACTGCCCCAACAACAACTGCTACAACAGCCCCAACAACAACTGATACAACAACAAGTGATACAACAACTGCCCCACCAACAGATACAAAAACAACTGATACAACAACTGCCCCAACAACAACTGCTACAACTGCCGCAACAACTGATACAACAAAAACAGCTACAACAACTGCCCCAACAACTGACCCAACAACTGATACAACAACTGCCCCAACAACAACGACTGCCACAACAACAACAGCTACAACAACTGCATCAACTACGACAACTGATACAACAAAAACTGCTACAACAACTGCCCCAACAACTGACCCAACAACTGATAAAACAACAACTGATACAACAACTGCCCCAACAACAACGACTGCCCCAACAACAAGCTACAACAACTGCATCAACTACAACAACTGCTACAACAACTGCCCCAAAAACAACTGATACAACAACTGATACAACAACTGAACCAACAACAACGACTGCCACAACAACAACTACTACAACAACTGCCCCAAAAACAACTGCTACAACAAATGTCCCAACAACAACGACTGCAATAACATCAACTCCTAGAAGAACTGCCCCAACAACAACGACTGCCACAACAACATCTGCTAAAACTGCCACAACAACAACTGCTACAACAACTACCCCACCAACTGCTGATACAACAACAAGTGATACAACAATTGCCTCACCAACAGATACAACAACAACTGTTACAACAACTGCCCCAACAACAACTGCCCCAACAACTGATACAACAACAACTGATACCACAACTGCCCAAACAATGACTGCCACAACAACAACTTCTACAAAAACTGCATCAACTACAACAACTGCTACAACAACTAGTCCAATTACAATAACTGCTACAACAACAACTGATACAACAACAAGTGATACAACAACTGCCGCAACAACAACTACTAAAACAAATGACACAAAAACAACTGCTACAAGAACTGCCCCAACAACACCGACTGCCACAACAACAACTGCTACAAAAACTGCCCCAACAACAACTGCTACAACAACTGTCCAAAAAACAACGACAGCCACAACAACAACTGCTACAACAATTACCCCAACAACAACTCCCCCAACAACAACTGCTACAACAACTGCACAAACTACAACTGCTACAACAACTGCTACAACAACTACAACTGCTACAACTGCCCCAACAACAACTATCCCAACAACAACGCCAGCCACAACAACAACCACTACAATAACTGCCCCAACAACAACTGCTTCAACAAGTGCAACTGCTACAACAACTGCACCAACTACAACTGCCACAACAACTGCTATAACAACTCCTACAACAACTGGCCCAACAACGACTACCACAACAACAACCGCTACAACAACTGCCCTAACAATAGCTGCTATAACAACATCTGCTCCAACAACTACAACTGCTACAACAACTAGTCCAACTACAACAACTGCTACAACAACTGCCCCAACAACAACTGCTACAACAAATGCCCTAACAACAACTGATACACCAATAAGTGACACAACTGCCCCAACAACAACTGATACACCAACAAGCGACACAACTGCCCCAAAAACAACGACTGCCACAACAACAACTGCTACAACGGCACCAACAACAACTGATACAACAACAAGTGATACAACAACGGCCCCAACAACAACTGCTACAACAACTGCCCCAAAAACAACTGATACAACAACAACTGATACAACAACTGCCCCAACAATGACTGCTACAACAACTGCCCCAAAAACAACTGATACAACAACAACTGATACAACAACTGCCCCAACAATGACTGCCACAACAACTACTACAACAACTGCCCCAAAAACAACTGCTACAACTGTCCCAACAACAACGACTGCCACAACATCAACTACTACAACAATTGCCCCAACAACAACTGCTACAACAACTGCCCCAAAAACTGATACAACAACTGATACAACAACTGCCCCAACAACAACGACTGCCACAACATCAACTTCTACAACAACTGCCCCAACAACAACTGCTACAACAACTGCCCCAACAACTGATACAACAACAACTGATACAACAACTGCCCCAACAACAACGACAGCCACAACAACAACTGCTGATAGTACAACAACTGCCCAAACAACAACTGCTACAACTACCCCAACAACAGCTGCTATAACAACATCTGCTCCAACAGCTACAACTAGTCCAACTACAACTGCTACAACAACTACCCCAACAACAACTGCTACAACAACTGCCCCAACAACAACTGTCCCAACAACAACGACTTCCACTACAACCGCTACAAAAACTGCCCAAACAACTGCCCGAACAACAACGACTGCCACAACAACCGTTACAACAACTGCTACAACAACTGCTACAACTGCCCCAACAACAACTGCCCCAACAACAACTGTCCCAACAACAACGACTGCCACAACAACTGCTACAACAGCTGCCCCAACAACTGCTACAACAACTGCACAAACTACAACAACTGCTATAACAACTGCTCCAACAACTACAACTGCTACATCAACTGCCCCAACAACAACACCAACCACAACAACAAACACTAAAACAACTAGCCCAACAACAACAACTGCTATAACAACTGGCCCATCATCGACTGCCACAACAACAACTGATACAACAACAACTGATACAACAATAACTGATACAACAACTGCCCCAACAACAACGACTGCTACAACAACAACTGCTACAACAACTGCATCAACTGCAACAACTGCTACAACAACTAGTCCAACTACAAAAACTGCTACAACAACTACTCCATCAACAATTGCTACAACTGCCCCAACAAAAACTGATACAACAACAAGTGATACAACTGCCCCAACAACAACGACTGCCACAACAACAACTGCTAAAACAACTGCCCCAACAACAACTGCTACAACAACTGCATCAACTACAACAACTGCTACAACAACAAGTCCAACTACAAAAACTGCGACAACAAACACCACAACAACAACTGCTAAAACAACTGCCCAAACAACTCATACAACAACTAATACAACTGCCCCAACAACAACGACTGCCACAACAACTGCTACAACAACTGCCCCAACAACAACTGCTACAACAACTGCCCAAACAACTTATACAACTGCCACAAAAACAACTGCTACAACAGCTGCCCCAACAACAAGTCATACAACAACTGCCCCAACGACTGCCACAACAACAACTGCTACACCAACTGCCCCAACAACCACTGTCCCAACAACAACGACTTCCACTACAACCGCTACAAAAACTGCCCAAACAACTGCCCGAACAACAACGACTGCCACAACAACCGTTACAACAACTGCTACAACAACTGCTACAACTGCCCCAACAACAACTGCCCCAACAACAACTGTCCCAACAACAACGACTGCCACAACAACTGCTACAACAGCTGCCCCAACAACTGCTACAACAACTGCACAAACTACAACAACTGCTATAACAACTGCTCCAACAACTACAACTGCTACATCAACTGCCCCAACAACAACACCAACCACAACAACAAACACTAAAACAACTAGCCCAACAACAACAACTGCTATAACAACTGGCCCATCAACGACTGCGACAACAACCGATACAACAACTGCACCTTCAACTACTGATATAACAATAACTGCTCCAACAACTACAACTGCTACAACAAGTAGTCCAACTACAACAATTGCTACAACAACTACCCCAACAACAACTGCTAAAACAACTGGCCCAACAACAACAAGTGATACAATAACTTCCCCAACGACTGTCACAACAACAACTGCGACAACAACTGCCCCAACAACTGTCCCAACGACTGCCTCAACAACCGCTACGACAACTACCCAAACAACTGCCCCAACAACAACGACTGCCGCAACAACCGCTACAACAACTGCTACAACAACTGCTACAACAACTGCTATAAAATCTGCCCCAACAACAACAACTGCTACAATAACTTCCCCAACAACAACTGTCCCAACAGCAACAACTATCCCAACAACAACACCAGCCACAACAACAACCACTACAACAACTGCTCCAACAACTACAACTACTATAATAACTGGTGCAAAAACTACAACTGCTACAACAATTGCTACAACAACTGCCCCAACAACAACTGCTACAACGACTGCCTCAACAACAACTTCTACAACAATTGCTACAACAACTGCCCCAACAACAACTGATACAACTACCCCAAAAACAACAACAACAACAACAACTGCTATAACTACAACTGCTCCAACAACTACATATGCTACAACAACTGCCCCAATATCAACTACTGCCACAACTGCTTCAACTGCTACAACAACTGCAACAACTGCTGCAACTGCCCCAACAACAACTGCGACAACGATTGCCCCAACAACAATTCCTACAACTACTGCCCCAACAACACTTGTCACAACAACGAATGCCCCAACAACAACAATTGCTACAACAACTGCCCCAACAACGACTTCCACAACAACTACCGCTACAACTGCCCCAACAACAACTGCTATAACAAAAACTGCCCCAACAACTACAACTGCATCAACTACAACAAATGCTAAAACAACTGCCCCAACAACAACAACAACTGCTATAGCAACCGCTCCAACAACAACTGCTACAACAACTGCCCCAACAACAACTGCCACAACAACCGCTACAACAACTTCCCCAACAACAACTGCTACAACCACTGCACAAACTACAACAACTGCTCCAACAACTACAACTGCCCCAACAACATCTATCCCAACAACGACTACCACAACAACAACCGCTACAACAACTGCCCCAGCAACAACAACAACTGCTATAACAACAATTGCTCCAACAACTAAAACCGCTACAACAACTGCACCAACTACAACAACTGCTACAACAACTGCCCCAACAACAACTGTCCCAAAAACTACTGCCACAACAACCCCTAAAACTACTGCCCCAACAAAAACTGCTACAACAACTGCCCCAACAACTACAACTGCTACAACAACTACACCAACTAAAACAACTGCCCCAACAACAACAACTGCTCCAACAACTACAACTTCTATAACAACAACTACAACTTCTATAACAACAACTGCTCCAACAACTACAACTGCTACAACAACTGCACCAACTACAACATCTGCTACAACAACTGCCCCAACAAGAACTGTCCCAAGAACTACTGCCACAACAACTGCTATATCTGCTCCAACAACAACAACTGCTATAACAACAACTGCTACAACAACTGCACCAACTACAACAACTGCTACAATTGCCCCAACAACAACTGTCCCAACAACTACTGCCACGACAGCTGCTATAACTGCTCCAAAAAAAACAACTGCCCCAACACCTGTCCCAACAACGAATGCCACAAAAACAACCGCTACAACAACTGCCCCAACAACAACAACTGCTACAACAACAACTGCTCCAACAACTACAACTGCTACAACAACTGCACCAACTACAACAAATGCTACAACAACTGCCCCAACAACAACTGTTCAAATGACTACTGCCACAACATCCGCTACAACAACTGCCCCATCAACAACTGCTAAAACAACTGCCCCAACAACAACAACTGGTAAAACAACTGGTAAAACAAAAACTGTCCCAACAACACCTACTGCCACAACAACCGCTAAAACAACTGCCCCATCAACAACTGGTACAACAACTGCCCCAACAACAACAACTGCTAAAACAACTGGTACAACAAAAACTGTCTCAACAACACCAACTGCCACAACAACCGCTAAAACAACTGCCCCAACAACAACAACTGCTCCAACAACTACAACTTCTATAAAAACAACTACAACTTCTATAACAACAACTGCTCCAACAACTACAACTGCTACAACAACTGCACCAACTACAACATCTGCTACAACAACTGCCCCAACAAGAACTGTCCCAAGAACTACTGCCACAACAACTGCTATATCTGCTCCAACTACAACAACTGCTATAACAACAACTGCTACAACAACTGCACCAACTACAACAACTGCTACAACTGCCCCAACAACAACTGTCCCAACAACTACTGCCACGACAGCTGCTATAACTGCTCCAAAAAAAACAACTGCCCCAACAACACCTGTCCCAACAACGAATGCCACAAAAACAACCGCTACAACAACAACAACAACTGCTACAACAACTGTTCCAACAACTACAACTGCTACAACAACTGCACCAACAACAACAACTGCTAAAACAACTGGTACAACAACTTCAACTTCTACAACAACTGCACCAACTACAACAACTGCCACAACTGCTACAACAACTGCCCCAACAACAACAACTGCTACAACAACTGCACCAACTACAACTGCGAAAACAACTGCCCCAACAACTGTCCCAACAACGACTGCTACAACAACCGCTACAACAACTTCCCCAACAACTGCTACAACAACTGCACAAACTACAACAACTGCTATAACAAATACAACTGCCCCAACAACATCTGTCCCACCAACAACTGTCCTAACAACAACGACTACCACAACAACCGCTCCAACTTCCCCAACAACTGCTACAACAACTGCACAAACTACAACAACTGCTATAACAACTGCTTCAACAACTACAACTGCCCCAACAACATCTGTCCCAACGACTGCCACAACAACAACCGCTAAAACAACTGCCCCAACAACAACTGCCCCAACAACATCAACTGCTACAATAAATGCCGCAACAACAACTGATACAACAACTGCCCCAACAACAACAACAACTGCTATAACAACAACTGCTCCAACAACTAAAACTGCTACAACAACTGCACCAACAACAACAACTGCTACAACAACTGCACCAACTACAACTGCGACAATTGGCCCGACAAAAACTGTCCCAACAACACCTACTGCTACAACAACCGCTAAAACAACTGCCCGAACAACAACAACTGCTCCAACAACTACAACTGCTACAACAACTGGCCCAACAACAACAACTGCTACAACAACTGCACCAACTACAACTGCGACAATTGGCCCGACAAAAACTGTCCCAACAACACCTACTGCTACAACAACCGCTAAAACAACTGCCCCAACAACAACAACAGCTACATCAACTACTCCAACAATGACTTCCATAACAACTACCGCTACAACAACTGCTATAACAACAGCTACTCCAACAACTACATCTGCATCAACTACAACAACTGCTACAACAACTGCCCCAACAACAACTGTCCCAACAACGACTGCCACAATAACAACCGCTACAACAACTGCCCCAACAACAACAACTGCTATAACAACTGCTCCAACAACTACAACTGCTACAACTGCCCCAACAACAACAAGTACTACAAAAACTTCCTCAACAACTGCCATAAAAACTGCCACAACACCAACTGCTACAACAACTTCCCCAACAACTACAGCTACAACTGCCCCAACAACAACTGCTATATCAACACCTGCTCCAACAACTACAACTGCTACAACTGCATCAACAACAACAACTGCTATAACAACTGCTCCAACAACTACAACTGCTACAACCACTGGTCCAACAACTACAACTGCTACAACAACCGCACCAACTACAACTGCGACAACAACTGTCCCAACAACAACGACTGCCACAACAACTTCTACAACAACTGCCCCAACAACTGCACAAACTACCACAACTGCTATAACAACTGCTCCAACAACTACAACTGCCCCAACAACACCTGTCCCAACAACGACTGCCACAACAACTGCCCCAACAACAACAACTGCTACAACAACAACAACTGCCCCAACAACAACTGTCCCAACAATTACTGCCACAATAACCGCTAAAACAACTGCCCCAACAGCAACTGCTCAAACAACAACCACTGCCCTAACAACTGCCCCAACAACTACAACTGCTATAACAACTGCCCCAACAACTCCTCCAACAACTACCACTGCTACTACTCCTGCCCCAACAACAGCAACTGCTCCCACAACTATGACTACAACTGCCCCAACAACTACAACTGCTATAACAACTGCCCCAACAACTCCTCCAACAAATACCACTGCTACTACTCCTGCCCCAACAACAGCAACTGCTCCCACAACTATGACTACAACTGCCCCAAAAATTAATGCTTCAACAACAGCAACTTCTCCAACAACTACAACTGCTATAACAACTGCCCCAACAACAACTACTCCAACGACTACAACTGCTACTACAACTGCCCCAACAACAGCAACTGCTCCAACAACAACTGCCCCAACAACAACTGGTGCAACAATTACAACTATCACAACAACTGCTTCTGTTACAACCACTACAGCAACTATAACAACTGCAGCTCCAACACCTGCTTCAACAGCAACTTCAGAGAGTACAACTGCTCCAACTACGATCTCTGATCCAACCATTACAACACCTGCTATAACAAGAAGTGCTGGGACAACAACTTCAGCAAGTACAACCAGTACCCTGGCTACTGAACCTACTTACATTATATCCGTAGATTTGCCACAAGAGCCATTTTCAAATAATCTCACTAAAAGAAACAGCAGCCAATTCAAAGATCTTGAACGACGCGCTGTAGGGGCGGTAAGTAAAGTTTCTTATTGAATCTATTTTTCATATCTTGTGTGAGCGTTGCATATGAATGATTTGACAATATTTTACATCAAACATAAATTTGTTGAGGTGTAAACTAATTTCAGCAAAATTTGCACTTCTATTTATATTCATATGATGAAAATGTGCTTAAGAGCTACCCATGGTCTAAATTTTGCTTTCTTTTCACAGTGTAATAGCATATACGGACGAAGATTTGGTGCTCAGTTTGATCGGTGCTTTGTGAAACAATTCAGGTAAACAGTGGTTCACTAATTTTGCTTCACATGCAGAATTGGACACTTGCACTGTTGATTGTATCATGTGTAAAGCACAAATTTAGGTAAAGTATCATAATAATCTCAAGTTTTTATTTGACACTTCTTTCATTTGGTTTCATGGTATAGGCCTGCTTCCCCAGGGTTAGCACGAGTGAACGGAACCGAAGCAGAAATGGGGGTCGTGTTCAATCGGACTACTCCCACAACAGATCTGCCACAGAATACTGTTGTTGTTCAAACCTTAGTAGAAGCTGTTAATCTTTCCACCAATATGTTCAACGTGACCATTAATCCAAACACAATTGAAATATTAGGTAAGTTAACATGACACTCAATCTGTCACTCTCATTAGTATTTAAAACATCTTTGCATGTGCTGCTCATGCTGTTTTTAAATGAGTCACTAACAAAATTATGTTGTTATGTTGGAGTGTAGAAAATATTCATTAAGACAACTTTAACATTGTTCAGTGTTGTACAGTGCAATTCAATCATTCAACACTTCTATGTGTTCCAGGATTAGATATTACCTGTGCTACCTTGTATGCGGCTAGAATGCATGTCATGCAAATTTGTTATTGATTATAAAAATTCTTACTTTAGTAACTTTAGAACTAAATAAAATGCTAAAACTGATTACTAATGTTTTACAGAAAGTCCAGTTGCAACTGAAACTACAACTGCTGCACTTACAACTACCAATCCTTCAACTGTTGCACCTACAACTGTGAATCCTACGACTGCTGCACCTACAACTGCTGAACCTCCAACCTCCAATCCGACCACCGCTGCATCTACAACTGCAGCACTCACAACAAGGCGGGTGACTTTCAGGTCTCTTCTAAACACGTTTACAAGTGACTTGCTGGATACATCATCTGCTGCTTTTACAAACCGAGCTTCCATGATAAAGGGACAGGTAAGTCTCACCCTTTGAATAAAATCTGTGGGTACACCTTATTGCATCATCAATTGTATTATCTTATCAGAGACTGAGCCACTCACAGAATCAGAATAGTATATTAAACACTAGGTCCAAAATAAATATGATTAAGTTATATTAAAATAATCCTTCAATTCTTATCAATGATTCCAAATCTTGAAAACTTATTTATATAGGATGGTGGGGAGGTTTATCATCTTGCCAAGAAAAATCATTAAGTCTTGCTAAACCAGCATATTTAAATTATATACAAAAACACAGCTGGTGTTTGCTGTGATGGATGGTACTTGCAAAATTAATCAAGTTGAAAATTTCTCCATCAGGGAAGAGATCGTGAACAAATAAATACCAGCTAACACTACCCAGCAATGCACATTAAGAATCTTAACGTCACTGTACACAATGAATAGTTAATCTTTTTTTTAAAACCTGTACTGATGCCTATCAATTGTGCTTCATGTCTTTTGGTCTCATGGCCATTTTCATATGTGTGCACTACAAAAAGTAGAGAAACATAAAAAATACATTGGGGTGCTGACTAGAGAATCTACATATTGTATATCAAAAGGTAACTGATTCAAAGTGACATAACTGATGACAGAGACATCTCTTGGAATATATTGAGACAAATAAACCTACAGCTGGCAAAAGACAATACACTGTTTTCTGTTTCTGCAGCTTGAACCTTTGTTCCAAAGGGAATTCCCCTCTTCCTTCAATTCCTTGGACGTGGTGGCATTCAGGTAATTTGTTAACACTTAACACACAGTTTAAGAATTGTGACCTGAATCTGATATTTCATATAGTACTTTTTTTACTCCCGCAGAAATGGATCAATCATAAACGACATGAACCTTACCTTTGAAAGCACATCTGTTCCTAATAACACTCAGATCGCGAGTGTTTTGATCAGAGCAGCTCCAACTGTCACTGGCTTCGACATCGAAGGCAGCTCCATCAGCGTGGATGGCATATGTAAGAAATATTGAGTTCTACTTGATTAAAAAACTTAAAGGGCTGAACTATCATTTATTAAAGTTTTGATTTCTTTTGTATTCATTTACAGTTTCAAGTGGAGTAAGCCACAAGATCAGTCTCATCACTGCATCCTGCCTGGTGCTGTTGTCATGGCTACTGTCAAGCCAGCAATAAGTGATTTCCCTTTGAAATGCCATTAGAACATGACTGCCATTTCTGGTATGAAAAAGGACTTCAGCTTTGCACTGATCAGACACATTCATGACTATGGATTAGACATGTCCGTCGAACTGAACACATTTCTGTGTGGGAACGTCCGGGATCCTGGACTGAATGACACAGCCAACTCTAAGTTTCTGGTCCATTGAATCATCACTGGAATAATAATCTCAACAATATAAGGACACTATCTATTAAACACTGGGATGTCAGGCAATATTCGCACTGTTGCACTATTAATGTAAAAATGTATCTTGCTTTACTGAGCACTGTGCTATAGCAATATTTAACTTAGTGACAATTACTAATGTTGTCTTATGTAAACCTTACTGTGGTCTCCAAATACATGTATGATTAATGTTTAGGTTTGTGTCTTAAAAAGAAAGGAAGGAACACATGCAGATCATAGTGGGCTTCACACTGTAAACATGATGGTTTCATGATATGTATGTCAAAACTGTCAATTGTCTTATTTATAGAAATTGTATTTATGAATTTATAAATGCATAACTGTATTCTCTGTGGTTTCTTGTAGATTTTACAATTCCTGTCTGAAACTTTATAATGATCAGAATAAAAAAATCTTTGAAAATATTAAATTGTCTGTGGAGTGATGTTTTGCAATGTTGGTGGGTAAAGAGAAAGTGGATCAAGATACAGTATGTTTAAAGTCAGGGGCTTTAATGTAAGCAGCAGTGATGTCTACAGACAATCAAACCAAACTTTCTGCAATTGAATATAACAGTAGTAGTGTGTTGTGTTCAGTCAATCTCTGCCTTTTTTGTATCAGTGAATTAAGCTTGTTCAGATAGAGCGGACCCTGCAGTTCTTTAATTGGGATTCCCCTTCAATATACATGGAATTTTCTACACATGAATGTAATATTTTTCAAGATCAGATTAAAACAGCAAACCAATCCTATATCACTGTTAGATAGACATTATCTATCCAACCATATCATGTGCGCCTGAGCCCTGAAGACATATTCAAAGCTCGCACTCCCTCTGATCCCCTCTCCTCACCTCAACCAAAAAGAGGCTCTTTAGACAAGAAAATGTGCAGTCTTAAGGTGCTACAGTGCAATGACTTTATTACTTTTCTTACTGATTATTTGTAATTTTACTTCTATTAGAGATATGTGATCGATTATAGTTTAACTCTGCAAGTTGTATGTCTGTTAAATGTATGCATATTATTTCCATAACTATTAGACACAGAGAAGCAATGTTTTATGTCAATGTAACCACCTGAGGATCAGGACTAGAAATATTCATTTTAATTATTGAATTACAAAATATGGTTATTTAGGAACATCTTAAAAGTAAGACAATTATCTGGCCTCTGCTGGACAGCGTGTCCAGCGGGGTGTAAGCCTGACACCGCTCCCCTGGGAGGGTGAACTGAATCTCTGTCCTAAAACGTTCCTAATAAAAGATCTTCACTGGAATGCACCTCCTGATTTTCCTTTGTACAAGGGGATTTCCTTTGCTAGGTATCCTACTCTGTCTCTTCACTGCTCCCCTAATCTCAACTTCAACAGAATCTTCACCTCCACTCTCTCACTGCTGGTTTATTTTTTCGAGTTTATGGTGTAGTCTGAGAGTTGTGACAAGTTTTGAGATTGATTACTTGCTATTGGGAGTTTAGTGGATCTTGAAGATACAATAAGACATCATACATGTAAATAAATACTATGTTCTAAATTTATTTTCACAATGAATTCCTTTTATTTTAATTTTCTTGGATGACACAAGCAAAGCATTTCAGAGTGGGCATTTACAGCTGCTACAAATGCTGTAAATGTAATATTTTGATGTATCAGGGGGAGATTATCTTCTGCAAAAAAATGGACTGAAAAGACAGGTTTTTGATATCAAATGATGTGTTGTGGAATAAGGCTTCAGCAACCTGTAACGTGGATCTTCTTATGACCGAAACTTGTAGGAAGCTGTAAGCTCTAGGTTCTAGATTCTGCCTTGTTTTCCACTGTGGTAACGCAGTTTGCCTGAAAGGTGCGCTCTAAGAAGTGCAAAAACAACATAACAAAACTAGAACAAGATACATTGTCACTACATATTAATTATGCTGTTGAATAGTGACAACTAATGTGAAAATAAAATAAGAAATAAGGAAGCTAGATGAAACCAGACAAACCAATCTCTTTCATTTAATCTAAAACGAAACCCCACAAATTTAACGCTCTCAACATAATGACACTTTTTCTTCCCCATGTTTGGTTTAAACAAAGTAGTCCTTCAGTACTGATGTATCTTACCTCAAAAGTGAGAAGGTTAAAAAAAAAAAAACATTAAGAGTAGAGTATACGTGGATTTAATATGTACTGTACAGCTTACATTCCAAATTTTCTGCATCATTGCTGTTGCTATATTTATGAGTGATATGATTATTTCCTTATTTTGGATTATAAAAACCTGCAGTGACTTGCACCTTTAAGTTTGGACTGAGTGATCCCACATAGAGGCTCTTGATTGACAGGTGATTCGTAAGAAGTGCAACGCAAGAATAACACAGCTTTACGCCACATACAAATGCATGACTTACAAATCACTGTCTTTGTATAGAAGCTGCAATGTAAAAAATGTCATCATTCAACTCACTTGTGAAACAAATGTAGCAGTAATGTAGTTGAGGTGTCCTTATTTCAACAATATGCTGCTATTGATTACTTTTATAATTCTGTGTTTTCTATTGGCATTTAGGTTTGAAGCAAAAAGAAGACAGATATTCACCATTTATAAAATACAATGATTTAATTCTGGATCATATTGATATAATGGCTTGTACTACAACTGTATTGTATAATCTAATTACATATTTACTGAAATAATTCTAAAAATCATATAAGTTCAATATAATTTGAATTACCAAATCCATTATCGTTGTACTTTTCTTGCATTTCCTCCTTCTCTACTTCAATTCACGAGAACTATGTATTTATTTATTTATTTATTTGGCATTTTGTCCTGTCAGTCTGGTAGAACTTCATTCTCCTAGCTTGAATACACCAGAAGAAAGAACAAAAGAAGGAGTATACTGTGGTGCTGTGCCAAGAATCTGTCAGATTGTCAAAGCGATTGTTTTTTATCACTAAAGGTGTCACAATTTTTCCTTTTTAGATGTATGACCAATAACTCACGTCATTCGCTCTTACTTGAGTTCAATACATAAAGGCTTCAAACAGTGTTGACTGTCACAAAGGGTGAGAGGTTTGCAGTGTTATATATGGGAACTGAGTTAAATAAAAAAAAGAAAACCAAACACTGAAACACTATAAAACATCTACACCAGAAAAAAGAAGGGGGAATTAATAACTTTTCATCTTATATCTTAACTTTGGGTAAGTACACTTTTATGTTTATAAGTACATTTTTGAACATTTGTAATGTGTTAAATATTTATTATACAAATACATTTTAGTAATGTCCTCTGTCTTAATTTCAATTTTTTATTGTTATTTATTATTTTTATTATTATGTGCCATTATTGCATTTTATCTCATACTGAATGTGATAAGTGATCATCACTTAAATTACCCACCACAGATGTAATTTCTTGTGGAATTCTGGTTCAATGGTTCCTTTGGCTGATATTCTAGGGTTATTTTTCCACTATAAAGCTCTATTTAAATTTTGTTATTATATCCATATCATTACATACAAATGATGACAAACATTTTTGAAAGATGAAACTGTGATGTGGTAGTGGTTCTTTGGGGGTCTCTTTTTGCCATAGTCGGGTCAGAGTTCAGGGTCAGCTCGTAGCACCCCTGCACTTAAATCCAGTTCTTTGCTCAAGCACATTTCAGCCTGGTTGATGCTTGTGAATAGTTGCACAGATTAAGTGTTTACAGTGGTTAAAAAAGAGTCTCTCCACTCAGTGCAGCTCTGTGTTCAAGTCCTCTACTTGTTGAGGTAATGTGTATAGTTACATGTTTATATTCTAGCTACACCTGGATAAGAAATAATGGAGAAATTGAGTGAAATGGCACAAGAAATTGACAATAGAATTTTGGAAGTAATAATATTCCTCATTCAGATATGAAGAAAAAGGCAGTGGTTTATTTTTAGCACTAAATTCTGAAAACTTGAAATAGATTCTTATTGTTTGTCTTGTATTTGCTGAAGTAAGACTGAAGTGAGGTATTTTAAAGCGATATAAGGTCTTTCCTTCAAATATAAGATCTCCCCAGTAACTTGGATTTGTAAAATTTCTGGTTGACAGTTGTTGCATATAAGGTTTATACATACTCAACAAAGCGTTTGAAACACTTCATCAAAATTCATTCTATTCCTTAAATATGGAATTATTATATTGGGTTTTGAGATGTCCACCTCTAAAATAGAGTATCTGCTATAACCACAATTAAGAAAAGGTAATTGTTGGAATTTCATTTTGAAACTGAAATGAAGCTGAAACAAAAACTCATCAGAATGTCCCAGTGAGTGATATTACTCTATGGGCCATTCATGTCTTCGCAGTTTTCATCAATACCATTGTGACAGTGGTATAATCAAGAGAGAGCTAAGGAAGGTAGCAATGTAAAACATACAATGAGTTATTAAGGCTAAAAGTACTCCAATACTGAATTAAGTCATTTGAAGATTAAACACATACTAATTATTAAGTAAATTATTATTTTCAAATTTCTATGTTTAGTTTTAAAAACAATACCAAAGGATAAAAGAAAAAAAACTATTCACATTAACTTATTATTGTTGCAAAGATGTTTTTTAATGTTTTAAGGTAAAATCTTTTGACAAGCTGCGCCTGTGAGTGACACTGTGTCTTGTTTGATTTCATAGATACGTTGACAGGATGGGTGCAAGACACATCATATCAGGTTTCCTGATTGTAACAGGTAAGCCAAGTCAAAGTATTCAAATTGTCTTAGAAAAAAGAAAGACAAAATGTGTCTTAACTGCACAATATGAAGTTAAGCTGGAGATCTTGCCTGCATATCAAAAACAAGGAAACATCAGATTGTATTACCACAGTTTAATCATCATCTATTATCAAAAACAGTAAATGTAAAAAAAAACAACAATATTGAGTTACACCACACACAATGTTGTACAATTCTGGCAATTTATTATACCCTGTGTACGTATGTAGTGTAAAATTGAAATCTTATATAAATTGATTCTATTTTCATCATATCAATAGTGGCTTTCCATTTGGCAACTGCACAGAGTGCAACACCAACCCCAACAACAACAACTGCCCCAACAACAACTGCTACAACGACAACTGCCCCAACAACAACTTCATCAACAACTACTGTCCCAACAACAACAAGTTCATCAACAACAACTGTCGGAACAACAACTGTCCCAACAACGACTTCCCCAACAACAACTCTCACAACAACAAGTACTCCAACAACCACAACTGTCGCAACAACAACAACTACCCCAACAACTACAACTGCTACAACAACTGCTGCAACAACAATTGCCCCAACAACGACTGCCCCAACAACATCTGCTACAACAACTACCCCAACAACAACTGCCCCAACAACAACTGTCCCAACAACAACTGCCCCAACAACTACCCCAACAACAACTGCTACAACAACTGCCTCAACAACAACTGCACCAACAACAACAACTGTCCCAACAACAACTGCTCCAACAACGACAACATCTACAACAACTGCCCCAACAACTGCTACAACAACTACAACTGCTCCAACTACTACTGCTACAACAACTGTCCCAACAACAACTGTCCCAACGACTTCCCCAACAACAACTCTCACAACAATTACTCCAACAACCACAACTGTCGCAACAACAACGACTGCCCCAACAACAACTGCCACAACAACTGCTACAACAACTATCCCAGCAACAACTCCCACAACAACAAGTACTCCAACAACCACAACTGTCGCAACAACAACGACTTCCCCAACCACAACTGCCCCAACAACTACAACTGCCCCAACAACAACTACACCAACAACAACTGTCGCAATAACAACGACTACCCCAACAACAACAACGGCTACAACAACTGCTACGACAACAACTGCCCCAACAACAACTACAACTGCTACAACAACTGCTACAACAACAACTGCCCCAACAACAACTGACCCAACAACTACCCCTACAATTACTTCAACAACAACAACTGTCCCAACAACAACTGTCCCAACAATGACTTCCCCAACAACAACTCTCACAAGTACTCCAACAACTACAACTTCTACAAGCACTGCTACAACAACTGCTACAACAACTACCCCAACAACAAATGCCCAAACAACAACTGTCCCAACAACAAATGCCCCAACAACTACCCCAACAACAACTGCTACAACAACTGTCCCAACAACAACTGTCCCAATAACAACTGCTCCAACAACAACAACTATCAACTGCCCCAACAACTGCACCAACAACTACAACTGCTCCAACTACTACTGCTACAACTGTCCCAACAGCAAAATGTCCCAACGACTTCCCTAACAACAACGCTACAACAACTGCTACGACAACCACAACTGTCGCAACAACAACGACTGCCCCAACAACAACTGCCACAACAACTGCTACAACAACTACCCCAGCAACAACTCCCACAACAACAACGCCTTCCCCAACAACAACTGCTACAACAACTGCCTCAAAAACAACTGCCTCAACAACAACTGTCGCAATAACTACACTGCCACAACAACAACTGCCCCAACAACTGCTACAACAACTACCCCAGCAACAACTCCCACAACAACAAGTACTCCAACAACCACAACTGTCGCAACAACAACGACTTCCCCAACCACAACGGCACCAACAACTACAACTGCCCCAACAACAACTACCCCAACAACAACTGTCGCAATAACAACGACTGCCCCAACGACTTCCTCAACAACAACTCTCACAAGAAGTACTCCAACAACCACAACTGTCGCAACAACAACAACTGCTCCAACAACAACAACTACAACAACTGCCCCAACAACTGCACCAACAACTACAACTGCTCCAACTACTACTGTTACAACAACTGTCCCAACAACAACTGTCCCAACAACAACTGTCCCAACGACTTCCCCAACAACAACTCCCACAACAACAAGTACTCCAACAACCACAACTCTCGCAACAACAACGACTTCCCCAACCACAACTGCCCCAACAACTACAACTGCCCCAACAACAACTGTCGCAATAACAACGACTGCCCCAACAACAACAACGGCTACAACAACTGCTACGACAACAACTGCCCCAACAACTGCTACAACTGCTACAACAACATCTACAACAACAACTGCCCCAACAACAACTGCCCCAACAACTGCTACAACAACTGCTACAAAAACAACTGCCCCGACAACAACTGTCCCAACAACAACTGCTACAACAACAACTGCCCCAACAACTACAACTGCTACAACAACTGCCCTAACGACTGCCCCAACAACAACAACTGCTACAACAACTACCCCAACAACAACTGCCCCAACAACAACTGTCCCAACCACAACTGCCCCAACAACTACTCCAACACCGACTTCAACAACAACAACTGTCACAACAACAACTTCATCAACAACAACTGTCCCAACAACTGTCCCAACAACGACTTACCCAACAACAACTCTCACAACAACAAGTACTCCAACAACCACAACTGTCGCAACAACAACGACTGCCCCAAC
>NW_019525471.1:359179-359857 GCF_002814215.2 Seriola lalandi dorsalis | reverse complement strand
ACTGCCCCAACAACAACAACTGCTACAACAACTGCCTCAACAACAACTGCCCCAACAACAACTGTCCCAACCACAACTGCCCCAACAACTACCCCAACAACGACTTCGACAACAACAACTGTCACAACAACAACTTCATCAACAACAACTGTCCCAACAACTGTCCCAACAACGACTTACCCAACAACAACTCTCACAACAACAAGTACTCCAACAACCACAACTGTCGCAACAACAACGACTGCCCCAACCACAACTGCCCCAACAACTACAACTGCCCCAACAACAACTACCCCAACAACAACTGTCGCAATAACAACGACTGCCCCAACAACAACAATGGCTACAACAACTGCTACGACAACAACTGCCTCAACAACAACTGCTACAACAACTGCTACAACAACTGCCTCAACAACAACTGCCTCAACAACAACTGCTACAAGAACTACACCAACAACAACTGCCCCAACAACAACTGCCCCAACAACTACCCCAACAACGACTTCAACAACAACAACTGTCCCAACAATGACTTCCCCAACAACAACTCTCACAACAACAAGTACTCCAACAACTACAACTGCTACAACAACTACCCCAACAACAACTGCCCAAACAACAACTGTCCCAACAACAACTGACCCAACAACTACCCCAACAACGACTTCAACAACA
>NW_019525471.1:357050-358947 GCF_002814215.2 Seriola lalandi dorsalis | reverse complement strand
CAACAACTACAACTGCTCCAACTACTACTGCTACAACAACTGTCCCAACAACAACTGTCCCAACGACTTCCCCAACAACAACTCTCACAACAAGTACTCCAACAACCACAACTGTCGCAACAACAACGACTGCCCCAACAACAACTGCCACAACAACTGCTACAACAACTACCCCAGCAACAACTCCCACAACAACAAGTATTCCAACAACCACAACTGTCGCAACAACAACGACTTCCCCAACCACAACTGCCCCAACAACTACAACTGCCCCAACAACGACTACCCCAACAACAACAACGGCTACAACAACTGCTACGACAACAACTGCCCCAACAACAACTACAACTGCTACAACAACTGCTACAACAACAACTGCCCCAACAACAACTGCTACAACAACTGCCCCAACAACTACAACTGCTACAACTGCTACAACAACTGCCCCAACAACAACAACTGCTACAACAACTACCCCAACAACAACTGCTACAACAACTACCCCAACAACAACTGCTACAACAACAACTGCTACAACAATTGCCTCAACAACAACTACTACAACAACTACACCAACAACAACAACTGTCCCCACAACAACTACCCCACCAACAAGTACTCCAACAACCACAACTGTCGCAACAACAACGACTGCCCCAACAACTATAACTGCCCTAACAACTACAACTGCCCCAACAACAACTACCCCAACAACAACTGCTCCAACAACTACCCCAACAACGACTTCAACAACAACTGTCCCAACAACAACTGTCCCAATAATACTTCCCCAACAACCACAACTGTCGCAACAACGACTGCCCCAACAACAACTACAACAACTGCCCCAACAACTGCACCAACAACTACAACTGCTCCAACTACTACTGCTACAACTGTCCCAACAACAACTGTCCCAACGACTTCCCCAACAACAACTCTCACAACAAGTACTCCAACAACCACAACTGTCGCAACAACAACGACTGCCCCAACAACAACTGCCACAACAACTGCTACAACAACTACCCCAGCAACAACTCCCACAACAACCACGACTTCCCCAACCACAACTGCACCAACAACTACAACTGCCCCAACAACAACTACCCCAACAACAACTGTCGCAATAACAACGACTACCCCAACAACAACAACGGCTACAACAACTGCTACGACAACAACTGCCCCAACAACAACTACAACTGCTACAACAACTGCTACAACAACAACTGCCCCAACAACAACTATCCCAACAACAACTGCTACAACAACTGCCCCAACAACTAGAACTGCTACAACAACTGCTACAACAACTACCCCAACAACAACTGCTACAACAACTACCCCAACAACAACTGCCCAAACAACAACTGTCCCAACAACAACTGCCCCAACAACTGCACCAACAACAACAACTATCACAACAAGTACTCCAACAACCACAACTGTCGCAACAACAACGACTGCCCCAACAACTACAACTGCCCTAACAACTACAACTGCCCCAACAACAACTACCCCAACAACAACTGCTCCAACAACAACTGTCCCAACAACAACTGCCCCAACAACTACCCCAACAACAACTGCTACAACAACAACTGCTACAACAACTGCCTCAACAACAACTGCTACAACAACTGCTACGACAACAACTGCCCCAACAACAACTACCACAAAAACTACAACTGCTACAACAACTGCCCCGACAACTACAACTGCCCCAACATCAACTACCCCAACAACAACTGCCCCGACAACTACAACTGCCCCAACATCAACTACCCCAACAACAACTGCCCCAACAACCACAACTGCCGCAACAACAACGACTGCCCCAACAACACCTGCCACAACAACTGCTACAACAACTACCCCAGCAACAACTCCCACA
>NW_019525471.1:342677-357030 GCF_002814215.2 Seriola lalandi dorsalis | reverse complement strand
CAACTGTCCCAACGACTTCCCCAACAACAACTCTCACAACAAGTACTCCAACAACCCCAACTGTCGCAACAACAACGACTGCCCCAACAACAACTGCCACAACAACTGCTACAACAACTACCCCAGCAACAACTCCCACAACAAGTACTCCAACAACCACAACTGTCGCAACAACAACGACTTCCCCAACCACAACTGCCCCAACAACTACAACTGCCCCAACGACTACCCCAACAACAACAACGGCTACAACAACTGCTACGACAACAACTGCCCCAACAACAACTACAACTGCTACAACAACTGCTACAACAACAACTGCCCCAACAACGACTGCCCCAACAACAACGGCTACAACAACTGCTACGACAACAACTGCCCCAACAACAACTACCCCAACAACTACAACTGCTACAACAACTGCCCCAACAACAACAACTGCTACAACAACTACCCCAACAACAACTGCTACAACAACTACCCCAACAACAACTGCCCCAACAACAACTGTCCCAACAACAACTGCCCCAACAACTACCCCAACAACAACTGCTCAACAACAACTGTCCCAACAACAACTGCCACAACAACCACAACTGTCACAACAACGACTGCCCCAACAACAACAACTGCTACAACAACTGCCCCAACAACTGCACCAACAACTACAACTGCTCCAACTACTACTGCTACAACAACTGTCCCAACAACAACTGTCCCAACGACTTCCCCAACAACAACTCTCACAACAAGTACTCCAACAACCACAACTGTCGCAACAACAACGACTGCCCCAACAACAACTGCTACAACAACTGCTACAACAACTGCCTCAACAACAACTGCTACAACAACCACAACCAACAACAACAACTGCCCCAACTACAACTGCCCCAACAACTACCCCAACAACGACTTCCCCAACAACAACTCTCACAACAAGTACTCCAACAACCACAACTGTCGCAACAACAACGACTGCCCCAACAACAACTGCCACAACAACTGCTACAACAACTACCCCAGCAACAACTCCCACAACAACAAGTACTCCAACAACCACAACTGTCGCAACAACAACGACTTCCCCAACCACAACTGCCCCAACAACTACAACTGCCCCAACAACGACTACCCCAACAACAACAACGGCTACAACAACTGCTACGACAACAACTGCCCCAACAACAACTACAACTGCTACAACAACTGCTACAACAACAACTGCCCCAACAACAACTGCCCCAACAACTACAACTGCCCCAACATCAACTACCCCAACAACAACTGCCCCAACAACTACAACTGCTACAACAACTGCTACAAGAACAACTGCCCCAACAACAACTGTCCCAACAACAACTGCCCCAACAACAACTATCCCAACAACTACAACTGCTACAACAACTGCTACAACAACAACTGCCCCAACAACAACTGTCCCAACAACAACTGCCCCAACAACAACTATCCCAACAACACATGCTACAACAAGTGCCTCAACAACAACTGCTACAACAACTACACCAACAACAACAACTGCCCCAACAACTGCACCAACAACTACAACTGCTCCAACTACTACTGCTACAACAACTGTCCCAACAACAACTGTCCCAACGACTTCCCCAACAACAACTCTCACAACAAGTAATCCAACAACCACAACTGTCGCAACAACAACGACTGCCCCAACAACTGCTTCAACAACTATCCCAGCAACAACTCCCACAACAACAAGTACTCCAACAACTACAACTTCTACAACAACTGCTACAACAACTGCTACAACAACTACCCCAACAACAACTGCCCAAACAACAACTGTCCCAACAACAACTGCCCCAACAACTACCCCAACAACGACTTCAACAACAACTGTCCCAACAACAACTGCCCCAACAACTGCACCAACAACAACAACTATCACAACAAGTACTCCAACAACCACAACTGTCGCAACAACAACGACTGCCCCAACAACAACTGCCCCAACAACAACAACAACTGCCCCAACAACAACATCCCACAACAACAAATACTCCAACAACCACAACTGTCGCAACAACAACGACTTCCCCAACCACAACTGCCCCAACAACTACAACTGCCCCAACGACTACCCCAACAACTACAACTGCTACAACAACTGCCCCGACAACTACAACTGCCCCAACATCAACTACCCCAACAACAACTGCCCCGACAACTACAAC
Organism: Seriola lalandi dorsalis; assembly: GCF_002814215.2. Lineage (NCBI taxonomy): Eukaryota > Metazoa > Chordata > Actinopteri > Carangiformes > Carangidae > Seriola > Seriola lalandi. The sequence goes on along the minus strand of NW_019525471.1, from coordinate 354,814 downwards.
TGCCCCAACATCAACTACCCCAACAACAACTGCCCCAACAACTACAACTGCTACAACAACTGCTACAACAACAACTGCCCCAACAACTACAACTGCTACAACGACCTCCCAACAACAACTGCCCCAACAACAACTGCTCCAACAACAACTGTCCCAACAACAACTGCCCCAACAACTACCCCAACAACAACTGCTACAACAACAACTGCTACAACAACTGCCTCAACAACAACTGCTACAACAACTGCTACGACAACAACTGCCCCAACAACAACTACCACAAAAACTACAACTGCTACAACAACTGCCCCGACAACTACAACTGCCCCAACATCAACTACCCCAACAACAACTGCCCCAACAACTACAACTGCTACAACAACTGCTACAACAACAACTACCACAAAAACTACAACTGCTACAACAACTGCCCCGACAACTACAACTGCCCCAACATCAACTACCCCAACAACAAGTGCCTCAACAACAACTGCTACAACAACTACACCAACAACAACAACTGTCCCAACAACAACAACTGCTCCAACAACTGCTACAACAACTGTCCCAACAACAAAGACTGCCCCAACAACAACTGCCCCAACAACAACTACTGCACTCACAACAAGGCGGGTGACTTTCAGGTCTCTTCTAACCACGTTTACGAGTGACTTGCTGGATACATCATCTGCTGCTTTTACAAACCGAGCCTCCATGATAAAGGGACAGGTAATTCTCACCCCTAAAATAAAACCTATGTGTACACTTTATTATTTCGTTGTATTATTTTGTAATATATTTATCAGAGAAACCACTCATAGAATCAGAATATTATCATTAAACAGTTGTCAAAAATATAATTTTGTTACAAGAAAATGTGTTTTCTATTTCTCTGCAGCTTGAACCTTTGTACCAGAGGGAATTCCCTTCTTCCTTCAATTTCTTGAACGTGGTGGCATTCAGGTAATTTGTTAATACATAACATACAGTTTATAAATAGTGGCTTAAATCTGATATTTCATACAATAGGCCGATTTTTATTTTTTATTTTTTTGCTCCTGCAGAAGTGGATCAATCATTAACGACATGATTCTTAGCTTCGGAAGCACATCTGTTCCTACTAATACTCAGATCTCGAGTGTTTTGATGAGTGCAGCTTCAACTGTCATTGGCTTTGACATCGAAGGCAGCTCCATCACCGTGGATGGCATATGTAAGAAATATTGAGTGTTACTTGATTTTTAAAAAACTTCAAGAGCTAAATAATTATTAATTAAAATAGTGTTTTGATTTTTTGATAATAACACCTTCTCCAAAAATGACAGCTGATGCTATAACAACTGCTACAACAACAGCCCCAACAACAACAACAACTGCTACAACAACTGCCCCAACAACTGTTACAACTGCCCCAACAACTGCTACAACAACAACAACTGTCCCAACAACAATGACTTCCCCAACAACAACTGCTACAACAACTCCCCTCACAACAACAACCGCTACAACAACAATGGCCCCAACAACAACCGCTACAACAACTGCAACTGCTCCAACAACTGCTACAACAACTGCTCCATCGACTGCCCCAACAACTTCCCCAACAACAACTGTCCCAACAACAACTTCCCTCACAACAACAACCGCTACAACAACAATGGTCCCAACAACAACGACTGCTACAACAACTGCCCCAATAACAACTGCTACAACAACTGCCCCAACAACTACAATTGCTACAACTACTGCCCCAACAACTGTCCCAACAACAACTGCTCCAACAACTGTCCCAACAACAACTGCTCCAACAACTGTCCCAACAACAACGACTGCCCCAACGACTGCTACGACAACTGCTACAACTGCCGCAACAACGACTACTACTACAACTGCTACAACAACTGCCCCAACAACAACAACAACTGCTACAACAACTGCCCCAACAACTGTTACAACAACGACAACAACAACTGTACCAACAACAATGACTTCCTCAACAACAACTGCTACAACAACTTCCCTCATAACAACAGCCGCTACAACAACAATGGCCCCAACAACAACTGCTACAACAACTGCAACTGCTCCAACAACTGCTACAACAACTGCTCCAACAACAACGACTGCCCCAACAACTACAACTGCTCCAACAACTACCCCAACAACAACTGCCCCAACAACAACTGCTCCAACAACAACGACTGCCCCAACAACAACTGCCCCAACAACTACAACTGCTACAACTGCCCCAACAACAACTGCCCCAACAACAACTGCTACAACAACTACACCAAAAACAACAACTGTCCCAACAACAACTGCCCCAACAAAAACAACATCTACAACAACTTCATCAACAACTGTCCTAACAACAACGACTGCCCAAACAACAACTGCTCCAACAACGACTGCTTCAACAACTACAACTGCTACAACAAATGCCCCAACAACTACAACTGCTACAACAAATGCCCCAACAACTACAACTGCTATAACAACTACCCCAACAACAACAAGTGCTCCAACAACAACTACTGCAACTGTCGCAACAACTGTCCCAACAACGACTGCCCCAACAACTACAACTGCTACAACAACTGCCCCAACAACAACTGCTACAACAACTACACCAAAAACAACAACTGTCCCAACAACAACTGCCCCAACAACAACAACATCTACAACAACTGCCCCACCAACAACTGCTACAACTGCCCCAACAAGTACAACTGCTCCAACTATTACTTCTACAACAACTGCTCCAACAACAACTGCTACAACAACAACTTCATCAACAACTGTCCTAACAACAACGACTGCCCAAAAAACAACTGCTCCAACAACAACTGCTTCAACTACAACTGCTACAACAAATGCCCCAACAACTACAACTGCTAAAACAACTACCCCAACAACAACTGTCCCAACAACGACTGCCCTAACAACAAATGCTTCAACAACTGCCCCAACAACAACTGCTACAACTGCCCCAACAACAACAACAACAACAACTGCTACAACAATATGTAAGAAATATTGAGTGTTACTTGATTTTTTAAAAACTTCAAGAGCTAAATAATTATTCATCAAAATAATGTTTTGATTTTTTAATAATAACATCTTCTCCAGCTGCTTTGACAAAAACTGCACTAACAACAACACTTTCAATTACAAAGCAACTGCAACAACTATGTCACCTACTCCAACATCCACCACTGGGGCAACAACCACCCTGGCTCCTGAACCTACTTACACTATCTCGGCAGATTTGCCACTGGAGCCATTTTCAGATGATCTCACTAACAGAAACAGCAGCCGATTCAAAGATCTTGAACAACGAGTTGTAGGGGCGGTAAGTACAATTCTTGAATCCAATTTTCATTGCTTGTGTGAGCGTTGCATATGAATGATATGACAATCGTTTAGATCAAAGACAAATCTGTTGAGGTGTAAACTAATTTCAGCAAAATTTGCACCTCTATTTAAATTCATATTATGAAAATTGTGCTAAAGAGCTACCCATGGTCTAAATTTTGCTTTCTTTTCACAGTGTAATAGCATATACAGAACAACATTTGGTGCTCAGTTTGACCGGTGCTTTGTGAAACAGTTCAGGTAAACAGGGGTTCACTAATTTCTCTTCACATGCGGAATTGGGCACTTACACTGTTGATTGTATCATGTGTAAATCACAAATGTAGGTAAAGTATCATCATCGTTTCAAGTTGTTATTTGACACTTCTCTCATTTGGTTTCATGGTATAGGCCTGCTTCCCCAGGGCTACCACGAGTGAATGGAACTGAAGCAGAAATGGGGGTCGTGTTCAATCGGACTACTCCGACTACAGATCTGCCACAGAATACTGTTGTTGTTCAAACCTTAGTAGAAGCGGTTAATGCTTCCACCAGTATGTTCAACTTGACTATAAATCCAAACACAGTTGAAGTATTAAGTAAGTTAACACAACACAAAGTGTCATTCTCATCAGTACTTAAATGAGTCAGCAACAAAATTATGTTTTTATACAAGAAATGAAGGTATAGGAGACATTTATTAAGGCAACTTTAACATTTCAGTGTTGTACAGTTCAATCCATTCGTTCAATACTTCCATGTGTCCCAAGATTATATATTATCTCTGCTACCATGTATTCAGCTGGAATGCCTGTAATGTAAATTTGTTTGACTTCAGCAACTTCAGAACTAGATAAAATACAAACAAACTGATACTTATTTACTCAGTCTCTAAAAAAATGTTTTACAGCAAGTCCAGTTGTAAATGCAACTACAATTGCCAACTCTACAACTGCTGCACCTACAACCGTCAATCTTACAACTGCTGCACCTACAACTTCCAATCCTTCAACTGCTGTACCTACAACTTCCAATCCTTCAACTGCTGCACCTACAACCTCTAATCCTTCAACTGCTGCACCTACAACCTCCAATCCTTCAACTGCTGCACCTACAACTGCTGCACTCACAACAAGGCGGGTGACTTTCAGGTCTCTTCTAACCACGTTTACGAGTGACTTGCTGGATACATCATCTGCTGCTTTTACAAACCGAGCCTCCATGATAAAGGGACAGGTAAGTCTCACCCCTAAAATAAAACCTTTGGGTATACTTTTTTGAATCATTGTATTATTTTGTAATATATTTATCAGAGAAACCACTCATAGAATCAGAATAGTATCATTAAACACAAGTGTAATAAAATGTCATTATGTTACAAGCAAATGTGTTTCCTTTTTCTCTGTAGCTTGAACCTTTGTACCAAAGGGAGTTCCCCTCTTCCTTCAATTCTTTGGACGTGGTGGCATTCAGGTAATTTTTTAACACGTAACACAAAATTTAAGAATTGTGACCTGATGTGAATTTGATATTTCATACAGTACTTTTTTTACTCCTGCAGAAATGGATCAATCATAAACGACATGAACCTTACCTTTGAAAGCACATCTGTTCCTAATAACACTCAGATTGCGAGTGTTTTGATCAATGCAGCTTCAACTGTCACTGGCTTCGACATCGAAGGCAGCTCCATCACCGTGGATGGCATATGTAAGAAATATTGAGGGCTACTTGATTTATAAAAAAAACTTCAAAAGCTGAATAATTATTTATTAAACCAATGTTTTGATTTAATTTCTCCTCACTTACAGCTTCAAGTGGAGTAAGTCACAAGATCAGTCTCGTCACTGCATCCTGCCTGGTGCTGTTGTCATGGCTACTGTCAAGCCAGCAATAACTGATTTCCCTTTGAAGTGCCATTAGAACATGACTACCATCTCTGGTATGAAAAAGGACTTCAGCTTTGCACTGATCAGACACATTAATGACTGTGGATTAGAAATGTCTGTCGAAATGAACACATTTCTGTGTGGGAGCGTCCGGGATCCTGGACAGAATGACACAGCCAACTCTAAGTTTCTGGTCCATTGAATCATCACTGGAATTATAAGCTCAACAATATAAGGACACTATCTATTAAACACTGGGATGTCAGGCATTATTTGCACTGTTGCACTACAAGTGTATCTTGCTGCACTGAGCACTGTGCTATAGCAATATTTAACTTAGTGACAATTACTAATGTTGTCTTATATAAACCTTACTGTGGTCTTAAAATGCATGTATGATTAATGTTTAGGTTTGTGTCTTAAATTAAATGAAGGAACACATGCAGGACCGTGGTGTACATGATATATATGTCAAAACTCTCTTGTCTTATTTAAATAAAAAATGTATTTATGTAATCATGCAGAACTTGTATTCTGTGAGAATTCTTGTAGTTTTTACAATTTCTGTCGGAAACTTTACAATGATCAGAATACAAAATCTTTGAAGGATTTCAATTGTCTGTAGTGTAATGTTTTGCAATGTTGGTGGGTAAAGAGAAAGTGGATCATACTTAAACATACAGTACGTGGAAATATACTGTATGTTTAAGGTCAGGAGCTCTAATGAAAGCAGCAGTGATGTTTACAGAAAATCAAACCCTGCCATGTGACTTTCTGCAATTTAATATTGTCATGTGTCCAGACAGTCTCTGCCTTTGTTGTACCAGTGAATAAGGTTATCTTTAAGAAAGAAGTAGGATAATCAACATAGGATTCGGATACATAAAGTGACTTCAAGTATGTTAAAGAAAACAAAGGTAACAACTTTATACTAAAAGGAGGCTAGATATAAACTCAAATTCTGTCCCCTTCAAGGATTAAAATAATTCAGTAGAGGTAGAGATGTATAGACCAGAGGGGGATAAACTCCCGGTGCCTGTCATAAAATATGCATGCCAATTAAGCATAATGTACTTTTCTACCACTTTAATAACTTAAACATCTTAAACATGACATAATAGAAAATGTTCACACTGGATTTTGAAAGATTCAAGGCCAATGGGAAAAGTCCAACATTCAGCTGACCAATGATGGAACTTCATCACTCACTCATTCCCTCAGTCAATTACAACATTTATTACTACACACTACTAACAAAGACTGACACAACAACAACACAATAAACTGACTATACATAGAATGATACTACAATGAAGGAATGGATGAATGTAATACCAGAGTTTGACAGGGCAAATATGCATATATAAATATGGTGAACAAATCAAAATAATGCTACCTTGTTGATTTTATATATAATAAATTCAGTGTAACAAGCATCAGCATCAACCACTATCAGAGTTAATTTTCCATGATGGTTTTCGTGGTTAAGACACACCTTAATAGACTGTTATTGTGTAATGAGGCTACCGCAGCAACAATAATGTTTAGTATGATTCTTCTGACTTTCAATTCATTGATTAAATTCAAAGTTCTCACTCTCTTGAAACAGGGGTAGTTTATTAATTGGGTTCCAACCCATCCAACGGTGCAGTTTGTGGTTGGCAGCATTAAGTATTCCGTGATACACACATCTGATGAAATGACATAAAAAGCTCATCATGGTTCTATCTTATGACTTTACCCACTAAAGCTGCCCTATGGTAATGGACTGTATTACCCTTTTACACTTTGCAAATTCATGCATTAAAGCAATTCAATTGCTCAGATCACAACTGAAGATGGTATGTCACAAGTGGAAATGGGGCCTTTTATTGTTTCATTAGTTTTTATAGGTATTTGGTCAGAAACTACATGAGTGGACAGATTAAGCTTTTGACCTGATAATAGCACTAGATGAAAAGTCAGAGGATCATCAAAATGATCATAATTAATTTTGTAGAGGGCACGAATAACTTCACGAAATTTCATGGTGGCCAATCCAAATTCTGTTGAGACATTTCACTCAACACAAAAAGTGTCATGATGGCACTAGAGGAAAAGTCAGAGGGTGACCTAAATTATTTGGTTTCATTCTCTCGGGACGATGAATGTCATGCCAATCCATCCAGTAATGATTAGATATTTCAATTTAGACCAAAGTGCTCGACCAACTTTGCAATCCCCAGAAACATATGAAAAACCATAGCTCTTAGGTTATATTTTGCTTTTGAGTTTTCCGAGTTAACTATCAAACTGCATCTCTGCCAGGGTCTGGAGGATGCCAAAATGTCCCCAGGTGTTTAACCTGGATGAGTTCGGGCTGAGGTTGGATTATTTTCAAAAGTAAATAATTATAAACTAATAATTACTTGCCTTTATTTCACAGAGTGTTACCTAAAGACCAGTGTGCTCACAATGGCAAAGCTTTTCCTCGAAGATCCAAAGACAGGGAATATTCAATCAGCTATTTTTGTGTGTACTGGGATTTGATACAGCTATTTTGAACATAGTTGTATGGGTCACTGATCAAGTTTCAACTATCACTACTGCACTTGCACCCTACTCGCATAGTTTTTGAAGCTGTGAGGAACTTGCAAGTGCCAAGTATCCAGTTCTGTGATAATGGAGACCTGCCACTGCTAGACTTTGGATTTAGACACCCTTCACCAGGCTAACATTTGTTATCCAAAATGGATAAATGAAAAACTTTTTGCCCAGTCAGTACTCTTGCCATTTTTGTGACCAAAGCATTTCCAGCTTTGCATGCTAAAAAAAGGGGAGGTTGTCAACCAAGACGTCAGGTGCTGAAAGGCCAAGTCACCAACTACAGCAAATAATACAATACTGCCAATACTACATATTCAAATACTACAGCTACTGTGACCACACCTGCTACACCTGCAAACACAACTACTGCAACTACTGCACTTCCAGTTACAGCTGCTGCCACTGCTGCAACAATGGCCTCTGTAACAAGTGTTGATACTACTGTACAACTCATGAAACAGGGATATTTAGAACAATAAAATTAAAGCGTCTCCTTTTAAAGTGAAAGGTAACAAAAATGTCCAATGTCTCGATTTATCAGAGGGAAATGATCTCCTATTACACACTGGACTGACAGGTTATTGCATTAAACCTATTGCAAACAAATGTCACAGTATGTTACAATAGGCATTCACCTCACATTTAAACCTTATGCCATGATGGGAATTTAAAATCCAAAAACTGTAACTTGGAGTTCGGAGCTAAAGATTTGTGAGTTGGAGCTTCCCATTACCTGAACTTGTAAGGTCAAGTTTCTAGGCTCTGCCATGTTTTCCACTGTGAACATTTTTGATATAAAAATTTAGAGCTGCCTCATTGTCTCTTAAGTTGCTTTGGTTTTGTCACTACATATCAATTATCTTCAGGGATAATTTGAAAGGAAAAAGCAAGGATAGCAAAAAAGGTATCTAAATGGTTTAAATAGACATTTGATAATTAACTCTTTGTAAACAAATCAAACCAGATCTTGAAATTAAATTTCACATCAATGTTCCAGTTTAACCTGCTCCTATCTAAGTGAATAAATAGGGGATATTTAAATATATTTGCATGACATACAAATCACTGGACTTGTACAAAAGAGAAAATTAATTACTCAGCTCACTTGTGAAACAAATGTTCACAATGCCGCAGTAAAAGCACATGTAGTTTAAGTGTCCTTATTTCAACAATGTATGTATGTAATTCAGTTTTTTCCATATAATGACTTCATACTGGATCATACTGATGTCATGGCTTGGCACTACCCAAGATAAATATGAGGAAATGAAATGAATGAATTTGTGTTGTTAACACTTTAACTGTATTGCATCATATGTATATAAAAGTTTTAAAATTAAGTTATAACATATAAATAATTGGATGATATATATCTAGTACATCTAATTATTTATATGTTATAACTCACTGTCAGACTGGTAGAGCGTCTGTCAACATTGACATTGATGGAATTCAACCTCATATTGTCCTCTTTCATTGTATGAAAGAAGGGAGTGTACCATGGTACTGTGCCAAGTGTCTCACAGACTGAGAGCTGATCTTCAGTACACTGTGATTGTGTTTTTTTCATCAGTAAGGTTCCACAACATTCAAAAAACATATCAACAATGAGTCACGTCATTAGCTTTTGTTCCATTCCAATATATAAGTCTAAGGTCTAACAGCACAGTCACAGAACGTGAAAGGCATTCAGCATTACATATGTGAACAGGACTGAATTAAAAAAAAAAAAAAAAAACACTGAAGAAGGGGGAATTAAAAACTTTCATCTTATATCTTTTAATTTTGGGTAAGTAAGCTTTTAGATTTATGTGTACACTTTTGTGCATTTATAACATTAGTACGAGTGTGTGTGTTTGTGTGTGTGTGTGTGTGTGTGTGTGTGTGTGTGTGTGTGTGTGTGTGTGTGTTGAGTTATTTATCATACCAACACATGTTATTAATGTCCTCTGTTGCAAAAATGTACATGGATTTCTATTTTTTTAATAAAGTATGTCACTTAGCAAAACTGAAAAAAAAACAAGTTATTGAAACACTTGAGAATTTACTTGTCATAAACCATTCAAACCACATCTTAAAATTTAATCTCTCATATTTAAAGTGATAATTGATTCTCTAAAATTATCAACCTCTGTTGTAATGTGTTGTGAAATCGTGCTTCAACGTTTACTCTTTAGCTGGTATGCCTGGTATTTTTCCCCTATAAGGCTCTATGTAATTTTTTATTATTATATTTGTATTATTAAAGATGATGATGACGGCAAGTGGCTACATTCATTTTTGAAAAATAAGAATGTGGTTTGGGGTGTTTTTTGTAGGGGTCTCTTTTTGTTTTTCACAAAATGAGCATGAAAATGACCTTTTTACTTGTTGTGTCTGTGAGTAAGTCTCTGATGTGTTTGATTTTATAGATTCATCATGGGCGCCAGACGGATCATCTCAGTTATCATGATTTTAACAGGTAAGCTGAATGGTGTTAAACTGTTTGACTTTAAAGTGCTTTAAAACTATATAATAGGAGATATGTAGGAAACAACCATGGTGTTAAGGTGGAGACCTTGGCTGCACATCATTATTTTATAACACACTACAATTCATTATCACAGTCATACCATGATCATTAATAATCATACACAACTACAAACAGCACGCTGTGTTTTAATTGTCCTTTTTCATATTTTAGTAGTTTTACTGAGTTTGGTTGCAGAAAAATAACCCATACTATAGTTGCACCAGTGACTTATCTGTTAAACTTCTATTAAAATTTTGTATTTGAACTTACATACAGTTTAATGTACCCTGTGAAGAAATGGAAAGTTAAAAAGTGAAATTATTTTAAATATATTCTGATTTGATCATTGTTTTCAAAAGTGGCTACTGCTCCAACAACTACAACTGCTACAACAACTGCCCCAACAACTACTACATCTCCAACAACTACAACTGCTACAACAACAACTGCTCCAATAACAACAACTGCCCCAACAACAACTACAATTCCAACAACTACAATTGCCACAACAACTGCCCCAACAACAACAACCGCTACAACTGCTACAACAACTGCCCCAACAACAACTACCTCAACAACAACTGACCCAACAACTACAACTGCTACAACACCTGCCCCAACAACAACTGCTCCAACAACTACAACTGCTACAACGGCCTCAACAACAACTACATCTCCAACAACTGGCACAACAACTGCCCCAACAACAACAACTTCTCAAACAACTACAACCGCAACAACAACTGCTACAACAACTGCCCCAACAATAACAACTGTTACAACAACTGCCCCAACAACAACAACTGCTCCAACAACTACAACTGCTACAACAACTGCCCCAACAACAACAACTTCTCAAACAACTACAACCACTACAACAACTGCCCCAACAACAACTACATCTCCAACAACTACAACTGCTACAACACCAACTGCCCCAACAACAACAACTGCCCCAACAACAACAACTGCCCCAACAACAACAACTGCTCCAACAACTACAACTGCCCCAACAACAACTTCTCAAACAACTACAACCGCTACAACACCAACTGCCCCAACAACAACAACTGCCCCAACAACAACAACTGCTCCAACAACTACAACTGCTACAACAACTGCCCCAACAACAACTACATCTCCAACAACTACAACTGCTACAACAACAACTGCCCCAACAACAACTGCTCCAACAACTACAACTGCTACAACTGCCCCAACAACAACTACATCTCCAACAACTACAACTGCTACAACAACAACTGCCCCAACAACAACTTCTCAAACAACTACAACCACTACAACAACTGCTCCAACAACTACAACTGCTACAACAACTGCCCCAACAACAACTACATCTCCAACAACTACAACTGCTACAACAACAACTGCCCCAACAACAACAACTTCTCAAACAACTACAACCGCTACAACAACTGCCCCAACAACAACTACATCTCCAACAACTACAACTGCCCCAACAACAACTGCTCCAACAACTACAACTGCTACAACAACTGCCCCAACAACAACTATCTCCAACAACTACAACTGCTACAACAACTGCCCCAACAACAACTACATCTCCAACAACTACAACTGCTACAACACCAACTGCCCCAACAACAACAACTGCCCCAACAACAACAACTGCTCCAACAACTACAACCGCTACAACAACTGCTACAACAACTGCCCCAACAACAACTGTTACAACAACTGAAACAACTGCTCAAACAACTACAACTGATACAACACCTGCCCCAACAACAACTGCTCCAACAACTACAACTGCT
>NW_019525471.1:341475-342657 GCF_002814215.2 Seriola lalandi dorsalis | reverse complement strand
ACTGCCCCAACGACAACTACATCTCCAACAACTACAACTGCTACAACAACAACTGCCCCAACAACAACTTCTCAAACAACTACAGCCACTACAACAACTGCCCCAACAACAACTACATCTCCAACAACAACTGCTCCAACAACACAACTGCCCACAACAACAACTGCCCCAACAACAACTTCTCAAACAACTACAACAACTGCCCCAACAACAACTACATCTCCAACAACTACAACTGCTACAACACCAACTGCCCCAACAACAACAACTGCCCCAACAACAACAACTGCTCCAACAACTACAACTGCCCCAAACAACAACAACTTCTCAAACAACTACAACCGCTACAACAACTACATCTCCAACAACTACAACTGCTACAACAACAACTGCCCCAACAACAACAACTGCTCCAACAACTACAACCGCTACAACAACTGCCCCAACGACAACTACATCTCCAACAACTACAACTGCTACAACAACAACTGCCCCAACAACAACAACTTCTCAAACAACTACAACTGATACAACAACTGCCCCAACAACTACATCTCCAACAACTACAACTGCTACAACAGCAACTGCCCCAACAACTACAACTGCTACAACAACTGCCCCAACAACAACTACATCTCCAACAACTACAACTGCTACAACAACAACTGCCCCAACAACAACTTCTCAAACAACTACAACTACTACAACAACTGCCCCAACAACAACTACATCTCCAACAACTACAACTGCTACAACACCAACTGCCCCAACAACAACAACTGCCCAAACAACAACAACTGCTCCAACAACTACAACTGCTACAACTGCCCCAACAACAACTACATCTCCAGCAACTACAACTGCTACAACAACGACTGCCCCAACAACAACAACTTCTCAAACAACTACAACCGCTACAACAACTGCCCCAACAACAACAATTGCCCCAACAACAACTGCTCCAACAACTACAACTGCTACAACAACTGCCCCAACAACAACTAAATCTCCAACAACTACAACTGCTACAACAACTGCCCCAACAACAACAACTTCTCAAACAACTACAACCACTACAACAACTGCCCCAACAACAACTACATCTCCAACAACTACAACTGCTACAACACCAACTGCCCCAACAACAACAACTGCCCCAACAACAACAACTGCTCCAACAAC
>NW_019525471.1:315193-338281 GCF_002814215.2 Seriola lalandi dorsalis | reverse complement strand
AACACCAACTGCCCCAACAACAACAACTGCCCCAACAACTACAACTGCTCCAACAACTACAACTGCTACAACTGCCCCAACAACAACTACATCTCCAACAACTACAACTGCTACAACAACAACTGCCCCAACAACAACAACTGCTCCAACAACTACAACCGCTACAACAACTGCCCCAACGACAACTACATCTCCAACAACTATAACTGCTACAACAACAACTGCCCCAACAACTTCTCAAACAACTACAACCACTACAACAACTGCCCCAACAACAACTACATCTCCAACAACTACAACTGCTACAACACCAACTGCCCCAACAACAACAACTGCCCCAACAACAACAACTGCTCCAACAACTACAACTGCTACAACTGCCCCAACAACAACTTCTCAAACAACTACAACCGCTACAACAACTGCTACAACAACTGCCCCAACAACTGCCCCAACAACAACTGTTACAACAACTGCAACAACTGCCCCAATAACTGCGACAACTACTGCTCCAACAACTACAACTGCTACAACAACTGCCCCAACAACAACTGCTACACCAACTACAACTGCTACAACAACAACTGCCCCAACAACAACTGCTCAAACAACTACAACTGCTACAACACCTGCCCCAACAACAACTGCTCCAACAACCACAACTGCTACAACAACTGCCCCAACAACAACTACATCTCCAACAACTACAACTGTTACAACAACCGCCCAAACAACAACAAATGCTCCAACAACTGCCCCAACAACAACGACTGCTCCAACAAGTACAACTGCTACAACAACTGCCCCAACAACAACTGCTACAACACCTGCCCCAACAACAACTGCTACAACAACTACAACTGCCACAACAACTGCCCCAACAACAACTTCTCAAACAACTACAACTGCTACAACAACTGCTCCAACAACAACTGCTCAAACAACTACAACTGCTACAACACCTGCCCCAACAACAACTGCTATACCAACTGCCCCAACAACAACTTCTCAAACAACTACAACTGCCCTAACAACTGCTCCAACACCTGCCCCAACAACAACTGCCCCAACAACTACAACTGCTACAACAACTGCAATTGCTACAACAACTGCAATTGCTACAACAACCACGCAAACAACTGCTCCAACAACTGCTTCAACAACTGCTCCAACAACTGCCCCAACAACAACTTCTCAAACAACTACAACTGCCCCAACAACAGCTACTGCTCCAACAACAACTACTGCTCCAACAACAACTACTGCTCCAATAACTACTACTGCTACAACAACTGTTGCAACAACTGTCCCAACAACAACAACTGCTACAACAACTGTTGCAACAACTGTCCCAACAACAACAACTGCTACAACAATATGTAAGAAATATTGAGTGTTACTTCATTTTTTAATAACTTCAAGAGTGAAATAATTATTGATTAAAATAATGTTTTGATTTTTTGATAATAACACCTTCTCCAACAATGACAGCTGCTGTGATAACAACTGCAATAACAAAAACACCTTCTATTACAACAGCAACTGCAACAACTATGTCACCTTCTCCAACATCCACCACTGGGGCAACAACCACCCTGGCTCCTGAACCTACTTACACCATCTCAGCAGATTTGCCACTGGAGCCATTTTCAGATGATCTCACTAACAGAAACAGCAGCCGATTCAAAGATCTTGAACAACGAGTTGTAGGGGCGGTAAGTACAATTCTTGAATCCACTTTTCATTGCTTGTGTGAGCGTTGCATATGAATGATCTGACAATCGCTTAGATTATTAACTAATTTCAGCAAAATTTGCACCTCTATTTAAATTCATATTACGAAAATTGTACTTAAGAGCTACCCATGGTCTAAATTTTGCTTTCTTTTCACAGTGTAATAGCATATACAGAACAACATTTGGTGCTCAGTTTGATCGGTGCTTTGTGAAACAGTTCAGGTAAACAGGGGTTCACTAATTTCTCTTCACATGCAGAATTGGGCACTTACACTGTTGATTGTATCATGTGTAAATCACAAATGTAGGTAAAGAATCATCATCGTTTCACGTTGTTATTTGACACTTCTCTCATTTGGTTTCATGGTATAGGCCTGCTTCCCCAGGGCTAACACGAGTGAACGGAACTGAAGCAGAAATGGGGGTCGTGTTCAATCGGACTACTCCGACTACAGATCTGCCACAGAATACTGTCGTTGCTCAAACCTTAGTAGAAGCGGTTAATTCTTCCACCAATATGTTCAACTTGACCATAAATCCAAACACAGTTGAAGTATTAAGTAAGTTAACACAACACAATGTGTCACTCTCATCAGTACTTAAATGAGCCAGCAACAAAATTATGTTTTTATACAAGAAATGAAGGTATAGGAGACATTTATTAAGGCAACTTTAACATTTCAGTGTTGTACAGTTCAATCCATTCATTCAATACTTCCATGTGTCCCAGGATTATATATTATCTCTGCTACCATGTATTCATATATATTCTCTAAAAAAATGTTTTACAGCAAGTCCAGTTGTAAATGCAACTACAACTGCCAATCTTACAACTGCTGCACCTACAACTGCCAATCTTACAACTGCTGCACCTACAACTTCCAATCCTTCAACTGCTGCACCTATAACTTCCAATCCTTCAACCGCTGCACCTACAACCTCCAATCCTTCAACTGCTGCACCTACAACCTCCAATCCTTCAACTGCTGCACCTACAACCTCCAAACCTTCAACTGCTGCACCTACAACTGCTGCACTCACAACAAGGCGGGTGACTTTCAGGTCTCTTCTAACCACATTTACGAGTGACTTGCTGGATACATCATCTGCTGCTTTTACAAACCGAGCCTCCATGATAAAGGGACAGGTAAGTCTCACCCCTAAAATAAAACCTTTGGGTATACTTTATTTGAATCATTGTATTATTTTGTAATATATTTATCAGAGAAACCACTCATAGAATCAGAATAGTATCATTAAACACAAGTGTAATAAAATGTCATTATGTTACAAGCAAATGTGTTTCCTTTTTCTCTGTAGCTTGAACCTTTGTACCAAAGGGAGTTCCCCTCTTCCTTCAATTCTTTGGACGTGGTGGCATTCAGGTAATTTTTTAACACGTAACACAAAATTTAAGAATTGTGACCTGATGTGAATTTGATATTTCATACAGTACTTTTTTTACTCCTGCAGAAATGGATCAATCATAAACGACATGAACCTTACCTTTGAAAGCACATCTGTTCCTAATAACACTCAGATTGCGAGTGTTTTGATCAATGCAGCTTCAACTGTCACTGGCTTCGACATCGAAGGCAGCTCCATCACCGTGGATGGCATATGTAAGAAATATTGAGGGCTACTTGATTTATAAAAAAAACTTCAAAAGCTGAATAATTATTTATTAAACCAATGTTTTGATTTATTTTCTCTTCACTTACAGCTTCAAGTGGAGTAAGCCACAAGATCAGTCTCGTCACTGCATCCTGCCTGGTGCTGTTGTCATGGCTACTGTCAAACCAGCAATAACTGATTTCCCTTTGAAGTGCCATTAGAACATGACTGCCATTTCTGGTATGAAAAAGGACTTCAGCTTTGCACTGATCAGACACATTAATGACTGTGGATTAGACATGTCTGTCGAACTGAACACATTTCTGTGTGGGAACGTCCGGGATCCTGGACAGAATGACACAGCCAACTCTAATTTTCTGGTCCATTGAATCATCACTGGAATTATAAGATCAACAATATAAGGACACTATCTATTAAACACTGGGATGTCAGGCAATATTTGCACTGTCTCACCATTAAGGTATAAATGTATCTGCTTCACTGAGCACTGTGCTATAGCAATATTTGTGTAATTAATATTTAACTTAGTGACAATTACTAGTGCTGTCTTATGTAAACCTTACTGTGGTCTCCAAATGCATGTAAAATTAATATTTAGGTTTATGTCTTAAATTAAATGAAGGAACACATGCAGGTCATAGTGGGCCACACACTCCAACCCTATGTAGTTTTATCAAGGGTCATGGTGTAAATGATATGTCAAAACTGTCACTTGTCTTAAATAAAAAATGTATTTATGTAATCACGCATAGCTGTATTCTGTGAAATTTCTGGCCGTTTTTACAATTTCTGTCAGAGACTTTACAATGATCAGAATATTAAATCTAGTTGAAATTTCAGTCGTCTCTCATGTGATGTTTTGCTACTTTGGGTAAAGTAAAAGTGGATCAGATTATGTTTAAAGTCAGGAACTTTAATGAAAGCAGTGTTGACGTTTACAATCAAACACAGGATAATGGCAGTAGCACAAGCACAATCCCATTGTCTATACAGCAGTATCTACATAAAGCTACCAAACATTAGCTACTAGTTCTACCAGACATAGTAAGACTGTAGCAGGAAAACCATTAACTATCACTGATCCTTTCACATTTTCTGGCAGTTTTAATGACCTGGGGGAGTTTTACAGTTTAAAATCACTCATTAGCTATTTACATATTGTGATTTAATTGTTTGTTTTGTTTAATCTTAGATTCAAAATTAAATATTTAAGTTGACTATTTTAAGACAACACAAGGAAAGAAGTATATAAAGGATATGATTCTCCACCAGAATTCCTGGCAGTGTAGAGAAGGTTTTAAAACGTTATTAATTTATAATTATTTATTCTTTTGAGGATGGATGGGAGTGGGAGACCTTGGACTCATGACGTCATTACTTCTTAAACCTGGCTACATCCCTGTCCCTGAGCATACTGAATTGAACAAAGCTGGGTTTTCTTGCTTAGGAATTTAACTTTGTATTTGTGATATTAAGAAAGTGACATTTCTTTTTCTGTGCAGTGAATACGAATATGGTGACCCTGCTGGAATTTGTCAATCTTTCAATCAGTTTTCAGGGAAAACTCTAAAAGGTTTCTCTGGTTCCAGCCTCTTAAATGTGAATATGTCTTTCTTTTCTTTGTTTTATAACCAAGTAAAGTGGATATATCTGGGTTAAGAGCTGTTGTTGGGACCAAATAAGCAATTTGCGGAAGTCATCTCATTTTTACAAAGCCAAACAATTATTCAGCAGAATATTTAATAATGACCCATTTACATCTATAACTATTTACATGAATACTTGATTTTCGCTGCTGTGTTGCTCATCTTGCACCCATTACTGTCTTGTGTTTCAATGCTCTCCCAGTGACGTGGATGCATCAGAGATAGGCTTCACAAGCCTACTAGTTGGGAAAAGGTTATTTTTATATCTGCTGATCAGCGGAACCGGAAGTGGAAAACACATGGATTAATGTGTTTACAACTGCTATCCTCCTAGGTGCACCCGGCATCATCCTGCCGTCCTAAACAGACCAGTTCAATTTGCACTTGCAGGCTGGGGCTGCCTCCGACATAACGTATGTTGAAGTACAGACCTGTTTTTAAATTCTTTTTGCTGAGGACGAGGCTGTTAGCTTATTGCGGTCTGTAGCCTATCTGTCGCAGCGTCGGGCCATCCACCATCTGTGGAAGTGGGACAAGGGAACAGATGGCGCATCCAAGCCGGGCTGCAGGGCTGCTGACGCTGTCTGTTAAGCAGTGAAGATGAGTATCAATCATTAAAATAAAAGCCTGTTCTTGGCTATCGCATCGTATCTTTAGCTGGACTTGACGATGCAGGAGTGGCTTGGATAAGAGGAGGGAAACAGGAAGCATCGCAGATTCATTACATTGATGCGCGACGACTCGACCACTGGCATCAACTTAATCCCCTTTTGACGTGCCTCTGGCCCGGTGAACAATGGTTGACAACCGCTACGCCACAGCCCTGGTCATCGCTTGTGTGCTAAGCATACTGGCCACCGTGTATCTGTCGGTGGCCATCGGGACACAGCACTGGTACCAGTACAGCAGCCCCACCGTGCGCGGGGAGGCCAACGTGTCTGAGCTGCGCTCTCTGTATGAGGAGTTCATGGATGGGGAGTTTGATGAGAAAACTTACAGCGATACCCTGTTCCGCCTCAACGGGACTGTGGGCCTCTGGTGGCGGTGTGTGCTCGTTCCCTCCAACGCTCACTGGAACAAGGAGCCAGGTAGGTTTATATAACTGACTCACCTGAGCAATGACACTGTGCAGTGTCACTGCTGGAGAGTGAGAATACCACAGTGACAGTGAAACACTAATATATGCCTTTACACTATGAAGCTCATAAGCCCCACCTTGTCTGGGGATGACAGCAGGTGTGGCTCATTCTCGAATAGGTTGCTGGGAACGAAAAAAGTTTCAACTTGTCTTCAGCCCCAGTTGTGCCTCTCATGTACTGCCATTTGAGTCACTGAGCTACACAAAGAAATACCCAGCTTTCTTTGAAAAAGCCAGAAGATCAGCAAACAACACATCCCTCTGCTCTGAAAGTACTGGATAGATTTAATCTGTGTTTTCTTGGGTTTCTCCAAAATAGTTCAGTGGAGGTGTTCAACCATCCAGATCCTAATCTTTCTCATGATTCATGCTGGATTACCAACTAGGCAAAGTGGGTAACTGCCCAATGAGGGCCTTAAAGCCACAGGTTTACTCCACATCATTTCTGTCTACATAAAATTGATTAATTGCAAATTTACTATAAATTTGCTCCACTGAGCGACTATGACAGGTCCCCCATCCTCCATCCTAAAGGGCCTGGTCTAGCAGAAGGATCCTGTGCCCTTGTTTCTTAATTGTTTTTGTTAATTTTGAGCCTATTTGTTGTACAGTTGTGTTTTATCGAAGTGCTTTAATTTTTTTTCTCTGAGTGTCAAGTACTGAACAGAGAAAATCTTAGGAAAGGAAATATTCCTTCATAAGAGTACTGTAAAGCTGCAACCATCAATTCATTTTCATTTTCATTGCTTTTCATCAATCATCATTAGGGTCTGACACTTATTTTCTTTAATAATCAATTGATTGTTCGTTGTATAGAATAGTGGGGAAATGCCTCCAGTGTTCCCAAAAGCCCAAGTTAATGTACTGAATTCAAATTGCTTCTTTTTTGTGCCCAATCGTCAAAACCACAAAACGTTGAGTTTACCATCGTAGAAAACTGGTAAACTGACAAATTTTCAAATTCAAGAAGCTGGCCCACATGAATATTTGGTATTTTATCTTAAAATGACTTTATTAAATAATTATCATAATTGATATCATTTTCTGTCAGTGGACTAATTGATGGATCAACTGATCATTTCAGCTCTAGAGTACTGGTTTGTTTCTGGGTGACTGGGGATATGTGTAATGGGTGTCAGTAGGGGCCCAACAACAATTTTTTTGCTGTGGGGCTCTCTAGTAGTCTGAACATGCTGGTGATCTGTTTCGATCGTAGATGCATGAAATATTTTTGCTATTGTACTTTTTGTTGTGTGAAAACACCTGTTCTTTTTTTTCTGAAGGTTAATGTTATGACCCACAAAAAAAAAAAAATCATGCAACTCAGCTAACAGAGTTGCCCCTTGTTTGAAATTCCTGAATAATGTACATTGTCAGTATATTTTTGTGAATTTTAAGCAATATATCCAAATATACTAGTTATTTGCAAGTTCATTTTATTCATCTGCTGGATTTAAAAGAAACCAGTTTCTCCCTGGAACATAAAAAACATTGAAAAAAAAGTTTAGTAATGGATATGCAACTCATAGTAAACTGTCTAATACATGCTCAAACAAGCTCTTTAAGTAAATAACCTCTTTCAGATGCCAAGATGGTGCTGGAGTGTCGAAGCTTCACTCTACCTCAGCAGTTCACTCCCAAGTACAAAGAGCCAGGAAACCACAACAGTGGCGAGGACATGCTGCGCACCTGTAAGTTCAGTCCCCACAAATTTACCCATATTGAAATGTTATAAGATGAATGAAGCTTGAGGCTGTAAACTTGCATCAGATTCAGCCTCTTCTCTGTTTAGGGCATTAATTATGACCAATATGTGATGTTGAATAATATATTGCCCCCAATCAGGGCACTGTCTTCTGTCTTTGCGGGTAAACGAAAGCCACAGTTATAGTGAGCGAACTGACTCATACCTTCCTGTGTCTGCATGTTTAGACCTGTGGAGGTGCCAGTTTCTGCTGCCACTGGTGTCCCTGGGCCTGGTGGTGTTGGCAGGCCTGACTGGTTTCTGTGCCTGCCTCTGCCGAAGCCTCACCCCCACCCTTGGGATAGGAGTACTTCACCTTCTGGCTGGTGAGACGTGTGCTCCCACTTACTTGTAAATTGTGATCCATAAGCGTCATCAAAGTGGAAAATTGAGCAGTTAGTAGTAGGTCTTTAAAAAGCATCAGTAAATAGTTTTCCCTGACATGAATTTCAAAACCAAGAGTTGTAATTGTGTCACTGTAGTTTGAGCTTGAACCGCAGTCCAAGTGTGTCCAAGTCTGAGTCACATGGGCTTGAGTTTGTGTCCAAGTCTCTAAGAGGAATATTAGCAACAAAAAAGCATGTTCACAATTTAACACATGTCCAAAACAGAATTGATTTAGATTTATTCTTAATAATCCATTCATACATCAACAGACAGTAAATCAAAACTAGCTATTTCCCCGAATCCACAGGATGGACACAATATGTACAGTATATATATAGTGTATATACAGCAAGTTCAAAAGTCTGAGACCGCTTTTACATTCAAGTGAATGGGAGTGAATTAAAACAGGTAACCAGTTAACTGAAATATCACATCAAAACTGGTCACTGGTTTTAATATTGTGGCTGATTGGTGGATATTCCCATAAGGTTTTTTTTGTTTTTTTTACGAGTCCATTGCCATGCATTGCCATGAATTTTTTACCAGATGATGGCGTTAGATAGAAAGTCAGAGGATCAGCATAGTTATTTGGATTCATCATCTGGGGATCATGAATGTCTTTAATAAATGTTACAGTAATCCATCTAATAGTTGCTGAGATATTTTAGTCTAGGCCAAAGAGGTGGACCAACAGACCAACATTGCAATCTTTACACTAGAAATACGATCGGGCTATATAATTTCAGATTCCACAACCAGAAAATCAAGTTTTCTGCAGAGTGCATTATGCAAATGGCTGTGGGTGATACTATGTCAATGTTGTGTTTACCACTTGTTGCACTCCCCCCCAGGTAATGCAGGTTTAATGACTTTAAAGTCAGCAATGAATGACCATCAACTTAGCTCTGTGCGCCCTAAAGCAATGCAACATTATGCCATCCCGAAAGGAGATGCGATACAACACAAACAGTGTATTTGTGTTTGACGTATCCAAAAATGTATGTATATGAAATGTCAAGTGCAGAAAATCTCTACGTAAACACCCAGTTGAAACCTGGTTAGCTAGGAAATGCTGTCACAGCTGAATAAGCCTCTCCTTACACCCCCTTATCCTTTGCCCTGCAGGTCTCTGCACTTTAGCCACAGTGTGCTGCTACCTGGCAGGGATGGACCTGCTGCACAGGGTGTCGATGCTGCCTGATAAGGTGGATGGCTCTCTGGGCTGGTCCCTCTACTTGGCCCTCATCTCCTCACCGCTCCACATGATGGCCGCTGCGTTGCTGGTGTGGGCGGCACGCAGCCACAGTCAGAACTACTACCGCATGACTGCATACCGGGTGGCATAGGCTGTGATCTCTGCCCTGTTTAAATTTATACCCCATTCTGACACCAAGATGCATTTTATAATGATCTCAGAGGAGCGGGATGTGGGTTAATCTGTGCGCTTTGCCCTCTGATGGATTAAAGTGCATGTACTCTTTAGTAGTGACCCTATCTGCTGCATTAAAAGATTTGATTTTTATCTCTCTTTGGAATTGGTTTGAAAAAATGTTAACCAGAAAGATGTGTATAGTACAGCATATGTTTAGTTCAGAATAATTTAACACCAAGCTGAAAAGCATTAGCTGTGTCTCAGTTTCATACTACACATTAATTAAATCCAAAATGTAACGATTCATGTCAGAAAAATGGCTAAACTAAAGGATAAATGTTGTTTATTTTCATAGTTTTGACCATCCTTCCTAAAGTTTATATTATGCATACAATGACTGTACGCACAAAGTTAATTGCAGACATGTAAGGATTCAACATCATCACTTAAAAACAAGTTTGACAGGGCAAGAAAAACGGCCAGTTAATATAATCCGAGACATCAACACATCCCCAGGTTAGACAAACCGATTTGGATGAGAAACTGAAGGCAACCAATGAGTATCGTTTAATGTTATTATCATTATTATTATTATTATTAATATTATTTTCATCACCATTACAAGTTCAAACTAGTTCAACTCAAACAAGTTCAAGTTCAACATTTAAAGGCCTCTTTCAGTTTCACCTCCGAAACGTTCATTTCTTGCCCTGTCACATTTAATCACAGGGATGTTGTTGTGTTCTTATTATTCCCTGTACAATATTATCTTAGTGGAGGTATGTGGTATTGAATTGGGACACAGCAGGTGCTTCACTGACACACCCACAATGCCAGCTGGGGTGCGGCGACATTTCCCCTTTGTCGCACGTACAAATACCTGCACAAACGTACAAGTGCACTGGACCCGCCCTGAGTATGTCTCTGCAGCGCTACATGAAAACAAAAAAGATATCTATTTTGACAGATTTGCTGTTACACAATCAGCCTTTTTCTTCAACTGCTTAAAAACATAGTCTGTGACTGTGAGCATCAATCAGGAGTACAATCAGAGAGACTGTGACTATTACTGTATTTATCTTTCTATTATTACTGAAGAATGACCTTTGACATCCTCCCTTTTTTTTTTATCTCAGTGACATTTATTTATTTATTTATGACAATTATGAAGGTCGAACTGTGTTAATTTATTTTGTTTGCAATTTTCAAGTACATTTTTTATGTTTTGACTAATTTTGTAGGCTTTTGTAGAAAATATGAAGAAGTAATGTATTCATCATAGTAGTACTTCTTCACCATTTTGTGTTTTGTTTTGTTGACCTCGTATGCTCATATAAATTGGTTTCCACATGCTTTTTGTGAATTTAGCTGATTTTATTGTTATTTATTTGATTTATACGTGTTCCTTGATTTTTTTATTAATCCCTTTTTGCTATCATCACTATGGAAGAAACACACAAATTAACTAAATCAACAAAATTTAAGGGGAAATAGGTTTTCCCTGTTAAGCATTATGAATGTACTTTAAAGGCCATATTATGATAAGCTACAGTGTTCCTTTGCACTTCAATTATTTTTTGAACATATCCTGAATATTGCTGTAGTACTTGCTAGTGAATTTCTATTTTTTGACTATGTAAATGTCCAAATAATCAAATACATTTTGAAAAAACACCATTATTACCCTTTAAACCATGCTATATGTCTCCATAAGTATATAGAGTAACAGAACTCACAAGGTTTCATGAAATATATGATGCATTGTGTGTGGTCTGATATTGGTCTTATAAATCAGATTGTATTTGACATATTCAACCTTTAAATACAAGAAACTGCTCTTTCCCTGAATCCACAGTAGCATAAATATAACAGCTGTATGACTGTGCTTTTGTGAATCTACAGTGAATGTGTTGTTCATTCTCCAGTTGTGGGCTGACACGGTCAATAATTGTACAGTTAAATATTGTGTGTGAGTGTATGCAAGCGTACACATGCAAATGGTGCGTGGTCCAAGCAACTGCTGTCATTTCAATAAAAGCTTTTTTTGTTTAAATTTATTTCATAGTCACATCAGTATCATGTTTTAAAAGCCCATCCTCACTCCTCTTCTTCTGATGCAAATCCCTGTTCGTTAGCTTGTTGCTCCTGCTCTGTCTGCACCCGGATTGCAGGAATCATCACATGCCTCTTTCTCGCCAGGGAGAGAGCGATGCCCTTCTCGTAATATGCACATTCATTGACAAAGAAAGGATAAAGTGGTTCATTGCCTTTATACCTCAGTGTTTCACCTGAGAAAGTCTGGAACAGCGCATCCTCAGGGTGGAGCAGGCAGAAGTCTCGGTCCTGGAATGTAAGGCAGACAATCAGGTTGATTGCTAACAAGCAACACCTGTTGGCTTTAAAAAAAATCTGAATCAATCTCCCAATTTCACATGTGAGGTTTTAAAGCAGCTGGGCAGCTAGCAATAGTTCCCAAGATTATATATACTGTAATTGAAGGAGCAATGGTCACGAAACCTGTTAAAAGAGCAGTCTTAAAAGGACTTCAGTTCAACATTTTGGGAGATATGCTTATTCACTTTCTTGCCTGAGACTTAGAAACCTACCAGCACCTCTAAAATTCGCAAATTAACACACAGTGGGTTTTATGGTTTCATCGCTGGTGTTTTCATTCACAAATGCTCTTTGATGCTTAATAAAAAAGTCTATGACCAAAACGTGTTGACAGTGTGCATGAATTCAGTTTGTTTAATGTGGTTGTAAACTAAAATAACATCGATTTGACTTCAAATATTGCCAATTTTGTAATGGTCTGCATGTTTTCACTGTAGCTGCACCCTTGGCTTTTGAGTAAGAGAACAATAATTTATTTAGTACTTTGACTTTATGAATCAATTGTATCTCAAAGAAAAGCTTACATCTGTTATATTTACATTCTAAACTGACCAGTCTGATTTATTCACAATGAACATTATCAGGATTGCTGATGTAATTTAGTATTACTCCAAACCAGCCATTTTAAATCCATGTTAGTACTAGCGGTGACATCCTCCATGGTTGTGTGTACTGATTAAAAATAATGATAGGAGACAAACTGTGGTGACGCTGCCTTCTGACTGACAGGTTGCTGCCAAACACAACAAACAGAGCCTTAAAAATCATGACAGATTTCCTCAGCACCTGTGAGTCAGAACCTGCATTGTAAAAATCACAATGCTAACTATTAATAAGGAACATCCTTGTCACGCCAGTGTCCACAAAATGACATAGTATCATTATTAGTCACTATTATCAGGTACTTTAAATTCAATCCACCTGTTTCTAGTCCTGTTTATCTACTGATTTTCAAAATTAACGTTGCACCTTGAACATTTGAACTGTGGACAACAGAGAAACACTTCTTTTTTTTTCTTTTTCTTTTTTTTTGAGTCCACAATATCCAAACACACATGAACATGAATATCCACGTTGCCGCCTGTCAAGTGATAGTATCGACCATACGACCAGATTTCAGAGGAGTTTCTTTCCTCAGGCTGAGACTACTGAATTCATCCTCCACACCCCACTATGAAAGTATTTTTATTTTTATTACTTATTTATTCATTCATTATATAACTTTTATTTTTTGTGAGTTGCAAATGATGCATAATGATCATTAAATTTAATCTTGATTAATTTCTTAATAATGTTCAAGGAAGTTTCCTTGAAAGAACTATTAACTAATTTGGCACCAATTATTGAGAAAATGGACCATTAGAAACATTAGAGACTCCACATATATGATGAACTGTATGCTTTCCTGTATATAAATGTCACATTTTTGCTTTTTAAACAGACCTGCTGTGCACTGACTAAAAGTCTCTCTAGTTTCCACAAGGAGTTAATTGGTATGAATGAATTGTAAGTGTACCAATTTTTTTACTTCATTTACACTTTATTCTGTTTTCTCTGTAATTAATATCAAATTTCATACTGAATGACCCAACCCATGAAATTATTCAGGCCTCACAGACCTGCAAGATAGATTTGATAAATCGTTGTTGAAAATAATTTCCCTCGTCTAATGTGGTCAAGAAATTTTCTGGATGCCGTCAACTCACAACCTAAACCGCCAGCATAACAGTAGATTTGTCATGGTATGAATACCATGTTGTGTACGTCATGATTGCTCTTTAGTGTAAAGCCATTTTACAGGAAGAGGCCCACCCTGTGTTGTGACTAATCCTGGGTATAGTTCGAAAGTTTTGTGAACAGCAGGTGAGGTCAGATACCAGACACAGTTCATCCTGACATTATATTTAGTACCTTTGAACAAAGGTTGATTATTTTTCTTTACACAAAAGGTCCTGTTTCTTTTGTGGTGTCCAGTACTTTAATGTTAAGCAGTTTATTTTCATTTTGTTTGTTATTTTAGCCTCTGTCTGGATGGTTCAAACTTACATAACTGGGCTCAATTGCATTCAAAGGCAAAGCACAAAACTTAATTAAATACTGAAGCTACACATATATTTCAGACTGTACCTGGAGTTGAGGATGAATGGCTGCCGTGATGTTGCGAGTCTCGCTGTCTCTTGGGTAGTCAATGTGTTTAACCATGGTGAACACATCCACAAATCCTCCTTCAAAAATAGTACCTGAAAATAAAAGCATAACTGACTAAAAGAGGGTCTAAACAAGTTCAACAAGTTTGCAAAACTGGTGACATTTTGGTATTGGGTGTCAAAGCAAAAAATGCTGTTTAATTGTACCTGAGTTGAAGAAATGGACCCAATCGAGCACATGCTGCACACCAACTTTCATCGCCGTATAGATGTTTGACCTCACCACACCGTGGGGCTGAGGGCCGATCTCCATGGCTGGAGAAAATGGATTTTAGATGGCAAATATCACAAATTATCCAGACTTTCTATCTTTTGAATAAGCAGTTAGTTTGTAAAAACAATGAGAATCTTACCAAAGCCATGTTTTCCCACTGAATCAAGGGAATATGATTCTTTACTGGAGACATCGAAATGGATGTACCTCATTGGTATATCTGGCATCTGCCTCTGAAGAAGACATGTCAGACTTGAAGTTAGGTTTCTGGCATAATCACTTTTAATGTACTTCTAAATGTACCCGACTCTGGAAAGTTTCTCAGATATGCAGAGGGAATCGATTTGACTTCTGTGTGAAATAACTTGCCTGAAGGTGTCTGAATATGTGCAGGCAGATCCAGTCACAGTCAGAGTACGCAATGAGGCACAGGCCCATGTTGGCAGTGGTGTTATGGAGGTCGCAAACAAGATCCACCGCCTTAGGACTGCCTTTGGGACCCAGCATCGCATTCAGTTCTCGAGACCTGATTATCTCGTAGGGGTCCGAGTCTGACGTGGAACCACTGTGAGACAAGACGTACAAAATGACAACACATCATCATCAGAACTGTTACCATGAGCATCAACATCACCTCTTAATGCCGCCTTACTTGAGGGTGGCGTGGGTGAAGCAGCGGTTCAGGTCGGTGTCGATGTATCTGCGGCATTGCTGCATGGCCCGTGGGTTCGACAGCACCATCTGCACCGACAGAGGCTCCTCTTCCTCCTCCTCTTTTTTCCTCACTTTCTTCTCCGCCTTCAGCAGCTCTCTCACCAAGTACACCCCAGACAACTCGTTGCCATGGGTACCACCGCACACAGCGACCCGGGACAACCTCGGTAAACACACCACCTCGTCTACTTCCATCAGACTGAGAGCAGGAAGAGATACGGGGGAAAGGCTGCAAGAAATTGAAAACGTTTGCAACTGCTCTATGTGGTGTTTCAGTCCTCATGCATTATACAGTATTATGCATCCAGTTTTGAGCAGATCACATGCAAAGATGGAGTTGAATTTTCTCTGTTAATACACTATTTGTATCAGTGTGTATGACGGTCAAATGATGCCAAACTACAAATTTGATTCCCTCTTGTTTGGCTCAGTGGGAGGTATCAATTACACCCGTGCTGATGTCACTGGGTACATGGTAGACAACACTGCAACATTAAGCAGAGATATTGATTTGTGAAACCTTACCTCGCTTTTCTGTCTTGCTGAACTGTAAAGGAGCAGTTCCGGCTTTAAACCCTATAAATTTATCGTAGTCTAAAGCAGCACTTAAATTAAAGTCTATTTAAAGTCTCTTAACTGAGGAGGAAAGCCTGAGTTAAAACAGGGTGAACTGTCAGCTCCACATTCACAAATAAGAGATGAAATGAATGACGAGGCATCGTCCTGTACATCTTACCCAATATACCCTGGCCGTTACCTTTCTCTTCCCTCTCCCCCTGCCGTTTACCCTCTTCCACCCTCTCCCAGGCTTTCATGCAGTTTTACTGATTCAGCATTCCCATCCCCTCTGTACAGGCTGTCGCTGCCTGTTATGCAAACTCTCACCGTCCCTCTACCACCTCTTGTCCACTGCACTGTACTATACTGTATCGTAGGCAGGGTGTGTCCTGAGTGTGATGTGGTGCATCGATTGCTTCCTTTGGTACCAACAGCTGTGAGGTCAACCCGAACCCTAAGCCCCTCCCCAACTTTCCCCAACTCCCTGTTTCTCTCTGCCCCATGTATAGGATGGTAGGTTCCAGTCTGCCTTTCAGAAAATTGGCTAAAAATAAATCTGCTGGCATGACACAGCAGGAGAGGCGCCTGCGATGTGCACAGTGGAAGAAACAGCTCTTCTCTCAGGGAAAATAACGTGCACTAGCTGGTGATATAAAGAGAACACAGACTTGAAGTTTGAATGCTCCAGTGAAAATATCTGGTTACAGTTCGTCTTAAAACCTAATTTTACAGAATTTTTTTTCTTTTTTTCACTGTGAGATGGCCTTTTACACAGTTTAAATCTTGTATTGTGTTGTTTTTCCTTTAGTATATAATAGAAAATCCTACTATGTAATTGTTTTCTGCTTTTTACAGTAGCCTTACCAACACTGGATTTTAAAAGGTCCATATCTGTATCAAATTGTTAGCAAATATTATTTTTCCGTCTTTAAAACATACAAATATTTCCATTAAGGAGACCTTTAATTAGTTTAAGGACTTTACAGTTGAGAGTTTGCAGCCATGCTAGCAGCGTTGTGACTCTATACTTATACACAGTGGTGCTTTCAGCAAAATGCTAATACCAGCATGCTAACATGCTGATGTTTTGAGGATATAATATTTCCTGGGTACACTATTATAGCTTAGTGTGTTAATAAATTAATTGACTACAACTAATTAGTAGTAAATATGAAGTAGTGTTGAGGCTGATGGGGGTAAGTTTTGTAAGTATTTGGTGATTAATCAAAGTATTGGAGAAATGAAAGTTTTGACTTCTTGATGTGGCTACATGAAAAATGAGCAGATCACAATACATCCTCACTAATGAGAATAAACTCTAGAGCCCTCTAAAGGACAAACTGTGCAACAGCAACACTTTTGAAAGGACTGCAAACATATCTTTGGAATTTCTGTGCTTGTTGAACAATTATATACACCAGTACTAATACATCTGGGATAAGCTGATATTGATCAATATACTGGCCCAGCTCCAGATTTATTGCTGTAGTTCTTTTTACCTCATGCAGTTTTATTGTATCTCAACATTGGCTTTTATTTTACCAACTTCCTAAATCACTTCTTGGTAGAAAAATGCCCTGTAGATAAACCGTTTTTGTATAAATTCGTAGTTTTTGGAATTATACAATTACAACTGTACATATATACTGTATATATAATTATATAAAAAATAAAAGCCAACTGGAACACAAACTGATGGGAACATGTTTTCATTGGTTTCTAATGTCATCCCAGGTGGAGGCTTAAAACAGATATTCCCGAAGAACTGGTTCAGCAAACTTCCAATTGTGTCACCTTATTCATGACAAAAGAAACTGAAGAACAGTATGAAAAGGTATTTGTTTGACATCACAGCATTTGTTTATTACAGATTGTTTTTCTTTGTTAATACAAAATACTGAACAATGTCATGTCTCCCCTCTTGGTCAAGTATGGAAACTCCCTTTTTTTTGAAAATGAAGACAGTCTTCTTCCCATAATGTGAGAGGAACCCAAAATACAAGAAAAAAAACTACTTTACAGTTATCAATACTATAATATGAATTTCTATACATTTATAAAATCATAGTTATTTGCAATGCTTTTAAATTCTTTGTTTCTTTATTCTTCATTTTTAAGTACACTTACAAACAAAATTATGAAATGCACACACACATTATATCCCATGTTTTTGGTGTCAAAATGTACTTGCATATGTATGAACTTTTCAGCAGATACATGAAGGTGTGATATTATTTTATCATTTACTTTTCATTGTTTTCTTTGCTCATTTGTCTGTTACTGTCAAAAAAAAAAAAATCACACCAAGTATCCCATACATTTTAATTAATTTTTACTGCCATGTAACTTAGTTACCATTCACTTTAATTGCAAAATGGCTAAATATTATCCCAATGCTGTGAAAAAGGGTAAATTCATTAATTGTTATTGAATAAAACTGAACTAATGTGAGATATCCTCAGCACTGGAACAAACTTTTTTGCCATTTTGCAGCTTTGTTTCCTTTCCCAAGTGTTTCTTCAAAGTTTGTACATGAAACCAGCAATAAACATCAGTGTCATATCCACTGAGGTGTGATGTAAATACAAGTGAGAGCAGGTTGCTCGTTTCTAAGGCGAAGAGAAAGTGTGTTGAGGCCTTGTACCCACATCACAATTTTCACGATAATAATTTCCATCAGGCCTTGGTAATGAAAAAAAATCCCTTCTAACTATAAAACATGACAGTGTAGAGGGTCAACTGGTATTCTGGACAATCATTTTTTTTTTTTTTTACTGCACAATGGCAGTGTTGTAAAGTGATGAAAGAGCAGATATGCAGTCATACACACAAGCACACTGGAACCTTCACTTCATTACATTAAGACACTAAATCAGAGAGATAAACAAGAAATCGTTGCTAACATCTTGAAGGCCACCAGTCGACATTTTAATGAAATTATTTTAATCATATTTATATATAAATCTATATATTAACCACGTCTTAACCCCTTTTTTTTTTTTTAGAGTTGTTACCAAAGCACACAATGCTGTGGATGACGATAGGAACACTACATTATCTCACAGGGTGTTATCAGCACAAAACCTCTTCTGCTCCTGATCTGAGAGACTGAACAGACTTGAGCAGAGAGACTAAAAGTACGATCTACTATAGATTTGGAAGCACTGCCCATTTCATTTCCTCCCCCTTATGCTCAGCCAGACCCGAGTCAAAGCAGCACAGAATTTTCATTCCAGTCCTCTCGGATGTGTGACAGCAACGAAGGGGTAGATGCTAAGACTCAAGGAGACAGGAACCAAAATGGGGATGAGGGAAGCCAGAGGGATAACCCTGCTCCCTCTGGATCAGACAGCAGTGACCGTCCTGGAGATCTCTTAGAACAGAGAGCCACTGGAGGGAAGCAGCTGTCCAAGTAGGGGACAAGCAGGCCTTTGTGGTAGCTGTCCACCAGGCAGCTTTGATGGATCAGTCTCTTCAGGGCACTTTGCAGGCAACACCGAGGTCAAAATATGTCTGGGCAACCCTCCCAGCTGCCACGGTCCTTAGCTTCCCAGTAGCCTCCCTTATAGATATGGATTTGCTCACCTGTGATCCGGTCCTCACAGCGCTCAAACCAAAGTGCCTGGTAGTTGTCATGAGGTGCACCTGAAAGATAAAAACAGTGTTACCAAAAAAAGCTAGTAGAAAGTAAACAATCTTGATAGATGATTAGGACAATTAAAGCATGAGGAGGTGACAGTAAAAGAGACTAAAAGAGGAATACTTGCTTTTTAAGGAGGGATCAGTAAGAGAGTCCTCATCGACAGCTTTTGGAAGAGAAAGGGGGATCACAGAGATTCTTTTTTTATCTCTAAATTCCAAGATTTTCCCCAAACAAGGTAGAGAGGAATACAGAAGCAGTAACGCATTAACACAGACTTGACTCACCTTCTTCTGATTGGCTGGAGGTGCGTTGGCTGGCGGCCTCCCTCTCTCTTTCCCGCCGGGCGCTGCGCTGCTTCTCCTCCAGCCGCTGCTTCTCAGCGTTGGCCTCTTCCCAGCGGCCGTCCTCCATCAGACGCTGGTCAGGCCGGCGTCGGCTGTCGGTTGGTGCCACGCCCTCCTCCAGCTCATTTAAGCTCAGAGCCAAGGCAGTGAAGTAGTACATGGTCTCTGCTCCGTCACTGTGGACAAAGATAAAGAACAGCAGGGCATAAAGTCAAAACATGAGTGGGATTACAACATTTAAAAATATATTACAAAACATGTAACACTCTGCTCTGTATTTGGTGATGCTAATGTCTTCATTTTCTGCCTCAAAAAAGTTGATTGAGTGGTTACTTGTAGGTGACCCGACCTTTAATCAACATGCAAGTCTGTTATTATTTATTACAGATAGAAAAATAATCAGAACACTACAAAAGAAGATTTTTGACTTTCAAATCTTGCTTTCAAGTCATTGTTCGTTGCCTCGCTTATGTCATAAAATACTGTTTTACTGTCTTTTACAATAAAACAAGCAACTTTTTAATCACTAATTATTTTCAATTTTAGGTAAAGCCCTTTGAGCTAAATCTTGTTAATTAAATATCTAAGAATAAAGTTTATTGTTATCATTATGAAAAAAAATAATGATACATTTTTTTCTAGGAACACAAATTTAACAAACAAACTAGAGAATAGGTCAAGTGTGACTGTGGAAACACTCATTACTGAAGTATACATGGTAGGCATGGGCAGCCACAGAGGTAATTAAACTGAGCGTGCTGTAAGACTGATTATCATCTTTTATCACTTTTAATTACAGGGTTTCTCTCAGTGTTTTATTATGGAAGCAGGTCACTTCAAGACCACCTCCCTGAAATCATCAATTATGAAAAAAATTAATAAATGAAAAATAAAAAAAGGGACTGAGTTTGTGGTTGTTGTTTATAAACTTGTATGTGACTCATGTTTAAACACACTCTGCCACGCAGTAATAGCACTTACGGTAAAGGGTTCCTCCTCCAGACCTCTCTGGCTTTGAGTGTTTGGTAAACCGTCTTCTGTTTGCCCTCGGTTCCGTTCTCTCCACCTCGACTGCTCTGCATCACTCTGGAGAACTCCATCTTCTCATCCCACGTCCCCGACAACACGTAGTGGGCCTTGCCGTCTTTGTCCATCACCACACCTGTCACCTGAAAATGGGAGACAGAGAAGGTTAACAGAGGAGTTCTTGACTGTAATTTGGTTAAACCTAACAGAGGGTGTTATCCCACAAGAGAATAAAAACACAAGAATACAGTTGGAGACATTAAAAGTCGAGGTACTACACATGCAGCACATAAAACAGCGAAAGGTTGATGTGATAAAAGCAAAGAAAAACAGCAACAACCAGAATAGGGACAAAACAAGGCTGCGCAGGGAACCAAGAGGCAGTTTCTGGTGTATTACAATGAAGAGAGTTTATTGCATTTGGCATAAATGAAAACTCGAACCTGTTGCACTGAATTTAGGGAACAAGTGGAATTGAATCAGTCATAGGATTTTCGGCATTATTCTCACCTTCCTGGCCACATCTCTGGAGAAGTAGCTGTAAGGAGCAAACTTCAGATGGCAGCGGTCTCCGGTGGTGTGGTTCACTACGTCTATTTCTCCAGACTGGAAGGGAAACAGAAAGTAAGTTTGAGGGAAATCACTGTGGGAATATCATTTTCAATCGAATAAAAGTTTAAACTTCTGATTAGGGTTGAGTAATATAATGATAATATAATGTGGCTCAGTGCTGATAGCATTGTGAAGAGTTTTTGATGGTTTTCATTTATAAATATATATATATATATATATATATATATATACAGTTGCAAGAAGAAGTAAGTGGAATCACCTCAATTCAAGTATAAATTTGGCCTAAATTGGCTTCATTGTATTGCTGCATTGCAGAATATTGTCTTAAGTGATTAAAGCACTAACCATGTAATTGCCACATCCAGGTTCGAGTCCAGCTCACACACTTTGTTACCTGTCATTTCCCATTTCTGTCTCCCCTCATTTCCTGTCTCCTCACTATTACTGACTTTCTTGAAAATGAGCTAAAAATCAGTACATTGCTACTAGTCAGCTAAGTGTCCTAGTACTGACTCAAAGTCTTGTTTTAACAGTGCGATCTTGCTTTAACTCTTTCAATCTCACCTGATCAATCCAAAGTTTCCCCACAATGATGTTGTGCACTGTGGTGGTAACTTTCTTCCATGTGTAGTGATTGTTGCCCTTTTCAAAGATTGCGTGAATTGTGCCTGTACAGAAATGCAGACAAGGAAGCAAGTCAACGTCATCTCCAAGATAAAAAACATTGTTCAATGCTTTCATTAGGCCAAGGTGTGACTGATACATTCCTCAAGTTTTTCTCAGTGATCCATGAATGCTTTTTACCTCTTTCAAAAAATAACTGCAATGTTCATATCACACCCTCAATCTACGTCATCACCAAGATCTAAAGGCATGCTTAATATGTTTTGAACTGAATGGTCTCTTACCTAAAGGCATAATGGAGAGATATTTTCCCCTGAACTTGCTAGCAACAGTGATTTCCTGCCTCAGGGTCCAGCCGCGATCAGAAATCACATGATGTGCTGCTGCAGGGGGATGGTGACTCACCTGTGAGAGGTAGGTAGATAGGTAGATAGGTAGGTAGGTAGGTAGATAGATAGATACTTTACTTATCCCCTAGGGGAAATTCATAGGTAGTGCATTCAATTTCATTGCAGGTTTGATTACTCCCTTATAGTTATGACTCACATTTAATATTATACAGACACACTGACAGACCTGTGAAGTTTGTAAAAACCCTGATTTTAGCAGGGCATGAAAATCCCCGCTGTAAATATCAAATCCAACTAGAAAATTCCAGGGAAATTTTGAGTGCCACGGGGGCTACTGCCGGGATGAGTACATGATTTATTTCCAGTGTTCAAAAGTCACCCTGATCATATTCTGGTTTTGAGAAATGTCTTGATATAAAAGACTCTGATATAAAACAATGTCACATCCCTCCACCATGTATTATGTGGGAAATATCTCATATTCTGTGTTGTTTTTTTTAATAAAACAAGAGGCAACATGTCTTCAAACTGGTATTTAAAGGGTTAAAATCCTGAAAACTAATAAACATTTGATAGGTTTGAGCAGAAATGAAGTGGTTTAAGAGATGTATGCAAAAAAAAGCAGAAAAAAATATTGATGATATGATGATTTTATAGCATTTTCTTTGTGTGTCCTTTTATGGACGCGAGGAACATTTTTTTTACAAAATGTGTTACCAGTGTATAATAGACCTGTAACAGTAACTGACATTAGATTTTAAAAATATGTCAAAAAAGACACTT
>NW_019525471.1:192320-315173 GCF_002814215.2 Seriola lalandi dorsalis | reverse complement strand
TTAACATTACTGGGGAGGAGAGCAACGCGACTAGAAGTGACAGCGAGAGAGGGCTAGTAGCTTCTCCTCTCCTCTGTCTCAGCGGAGACTGTCACAACTTCATTCACTCTTTTAACAAAACAAAAAAAAAAGCAACGAAGGAAGCAGTAAATGGACTTACATATTTAAGACCTAACTAAATGTAATTTAAGACATTAGGTGTCAATGAGAGTGAGACAGGTATTGCTGCCGGACTCGGCACCCCCGTTTAAATTTTGTGCAGACCCTGCCTGTCAAAGCTACATTTTATGAATACCAACAACTATGTCTACATTTTGAGAAAGAATTATTTGTCTCCTTTTTACGGTTTGGCCGTGAGCTCGAGTTAAAAACAAAAATAAAGGTTATTTTTTACTGCTTCATGCACTCTAGCCAACTGATGCTTTCACTCTAACTTTGAAGAAAAAGTGATTTCCACTCCTCCTATGAGTGCTCATAGTTTGAAAAGTTTACATATTATGTAAAAACAGTTGTTGTGTTTTGGAGAGAGCAGAAGTTTTCCTTCGTTTTATAGTTTGAATCACATTTCTACGTGCAGGTATGAGAGAGCTGGGTGACTCAGGAAAAAAGGTGAAATATTGTGGGTTTCTAAAGAAAATTCCAATGCATTTCTAATGCATTATTTATTCCCAGTATTTTGGGAATAACTTTGGGAAAAATTGGAATTTTAACACCAAAAGTCATTGCACCTCTTTCGGGATCAAGACGCACATTTTGATGTATATATTACCAGGGTTTTCTCAAAGCTGCGGGACGAGTTACGCGCCAAAATTTGGCGGAAGAATAATAATAAGCCTGAGGAATATTAAGGCACTCCTCTCAGCTATTCTAGCTGTAGAGGAGTGCCTCGGAGCTGAGCACCCGTGGCACTAATTATATTCATCTACAATAGCATTTAATAGTTTCCCCCACTTGCAAAATCCCATTTAAAGCCTCTATGACCAAATTGAACCCGTCTCTATGCTCATACTCTAAATACAGCTTTCTCCACAGCTGCCTAGTCGCTGGATTTGCTGCCTGAAGGCATAATTTAACAGATTATTTACAGGAGTGGATATATATTTAGGAACAAATACCTCTCTGCCATTCTAATTTTACAATCTCAAACCTCCGTTTTGTGTCCTCCTCAAATCCTTTCCCCTTTCTACAAACCAGAGGATGTTTTTTACATAAATTACATAAAATATATATTTTTTTTTAGATCCCACAAATGAGACTTTTACATTGTTACCACCTGTTGTCTCTACAAGCATTGATAAAAATTGCAAATGATATAATCGCATATTTATGACCACGATTATTAATTTAACCCTGTTTGAACTGTCCTTCTATTCCTGATATGATTAGCTAAATCTCATGAATGATAGTTCCCTGTAACATGTGCAACCCCGAATTCATCAAAATAAAAAAAAAAGAAGGACGCAAAAAGCTCTCAAAATGCTGAATCAGTGGAATTTTTCAACTCATCCTTCCTGACATCCGTTCTTTGTTCAGTTTCACTTCCCTGGCAGGACTGCAACTTTCTGTTTCTTTTTCTCTCACCTGCTCACAGAGAGAGCGGTAGCCACTCTCTCTCCGGCGGTCCAGTTCATACGTCTCTCCCAGCAGAGGGTTGAAGGGCTTGCCCGTGCGGTACACGGTGGTCGAGTAGGAGGACACGGAGAAGGCTGCCACGTAACACATCTGCTCCAGGGAGCTCTGGCACTTGGAGGCCTTGTCCAGCAGCTCGTGGTACTCGAGGTCCTCCGACAACCGCTGCAGCATTGAAATGGGCTCGTTGAAGTTCACCTGCAGAGAGCAGAATAATTTGGATGTGTATTGATGTTTGCAAGCGGTATTATTTAGAGTGACTAAACATCTCTGTACTGAAAATTCTTATTGTTTATCAGCAATAAAAACTATGGTAACGCTGTTGAATGTTCATGTGTGATAGATAAGATTAGTCTGAAAATAGACAAATCACTGACAAATAAACAAACCTAAAAAAAGATCACGGACGTACATCTACAGAATGTCTATGAGGTTGATGACTGAGTCTTGATGTCTGCTTCCTCTGTAGGTCTGACAGTAGAGTATTTTTAACCACAGGATGGCACACAAAGAATGTTGCTGGCCCGGTATTGCTGACACTTATGTTTCACCCACATGAACAAATACAGCAGAAGAGGAGGTGAAACTCCCTGACGCCTTCAATGGCCAGCCCAGCAAAGAAACTTCCTGTGAGTCACGCTGGATATTAAGTAACCTGCAGAGATACTCACAGGCATTGGGATCTTGGACAGCTCTTTGCCAATGCAGTTCTTCATGATACTCCACAGATTGAGGGAATAGTTGGGTTTATCTGGAATGCGTGTCCGCCTCTTTTTCAAGGGCACCAACTCCTGAGAGGGGGATTCCTGGTTCATCGCAAGGGGCTCCTCATTAAGCTAAAAAGCAAAAAAGTTCTGTCAATAATCAGTATAAAAGCTACTGGAAATGATAAAGCTTTAAACATAGATTCACTGTTTTTCAACTGAGTCATTGTTATCACGTTTGTTATCTGATTTATTATTGTAGCAAAATATTTAATTATCATAAATGACAACATTTTATTTGATTTTTAGCTGCTCCTTTAAGACATACCGACTGATCGTCAGGACACATTTCACTGTTGAAACCGCTGATATTACTGCTTGACC
This sequence comes from Seriola lalandi dorsalis, assembly GCF_002814215.2. Taxonomy (NCBI): domain Eukaryota; kingdom Metazoa; phylum Chordata; class Actinopteri; order Carangiformes; family Carangidae; genus Seriola; species Seriola lalandi. Next base: position 312,456 of record NW_019525471.1, on the reverse strand, counting down.
TTCTGTAAGAGGTTAAAAAAACAAAGAGATTCTGTCAGTGCCTGGGAAGATCTTGGTTAAAGGACACAGACAGTGTAAAATACAACAAAAGGAAGCACAAAACTGGCTTAAATACTTGCCAACTCAAATGATTGTTTACATGAGTGTGAAGAATTCGAACCATATGACTTTATCACAACTTGTGGCTGCATGTCATACAAGGAACTGGCTAAAATAAAACAAACTAACAAAGACTTTTGAAGGTTTCTTCCTGTATAACTACGTGTGGGAAACAAGAAGATACTGACTTGTGAAATTGTGGGTCTGCGGGAACAGTGATAAACTCAGGCGCCTCCTCCATGGCATCAAAGAACTCATTGTCATCATCCTCATCGCTGGCCTCACCTTTCCCCGGCCCTGCAGCACCTTCACAGACAACAATCAGTTATTTCAACTGTCAGGATTATCAGAATAGTTGCGAGTTAATTTCCTGTCGTTTAACTAATGCAGTGGTTCCCAGACTATGAGGTCTGTGAAATCAGGGTCTCAAGATCATATTTCTGCTATATATAGTTATGTTTATTGTCAGACTTTTCTCAAATTTACTTTTATATGACTCTTAAAACATCAACCAGCTGATAAAAAAAAGAACACTACCTTGATATATTATTTTTTCACTCTGTGTGAGCTCTAAAGTGCTACTGCTCGTTTCTGTTGGCAACAACACTTAACAGAACTAATCCACCAGTGAATGCTTTAATATAGATGTGTTCATAACAAATTAAAAAAGATCTGTGAAATGAAGACTAAGAGGGACGTGGTCAGAAATATGAATTGCGTTCAGGTGAATCTCACATCTTACTTTTATTGTCCGCTGTAGCATTAGCCTGCGCAGCCCCTCTGAACGCTCGTTCCAGGTGATTGTGCTGCTTGGCCAGTTGTTCTAAAGTCTCCTCCAGCCTCACTCTCTGGTCCCGTTCCGCCTGCAGGGCCTTCTGCCATCGCTTACTGTGAGCCTGAGCCAGAGTGAGGAAGTCTCGGCACGCCTGATGGGCAAAAGGTCAAACAGGGTCAATTAGAAACCACTGAAACCCAAAATCTAATTATTGTGAGCAATTAATTTGGTCTGCACGGAGCACAGACTGCACCAGTTTGGATCCTTTGAGCTCAAACAAGATCAGTCCAGAGGAAATAACCAGATTCATTTAAACTAGTCAGCGGGCCCACTTTCATTGATATGTCAGTATAGACATACTAAGTGAGGAGTTGACACTTACATTAATCATGGCATTAGATGTGATGCGGAACAACGTGGCCCTTTCTGTGACCTGACGAATCTTATCCCCAGCCTCTCCAGTCAGACGCAAACTGTCCAGTTCTGATAAAGACCTGAAAAAATATTTAAATGTACAACATGAATTAATAGTTCAGACAATATATCATCAATTTACAGTGTAAAAGGCCACAAGCCTCTGATTCAACTGGGTTATGATTATAACCTGACTGTATTGTCTATTCATCTATTCACTTGCAAACTTGTTTTGAAAAAGTGCAACAGCATACCTTAGCACATGATATCATAGCAACAGGGTCTTTGTATGACTCTCTGTAAATAAAGACTTGAAAAATGTTTTGAAACCCAGTCACCATGTCTGCAATTGTTGGAATGCAAGATTAGTCCTTCTGAGTTTTACTTTCATTTCTAAATTAAGAAAGAAGAATTGCTAGAACCGTTGCACTTTGGCCTGAGTACTTCAGCAGAAAAAGCAATTTAGTGTTAAAGCCTGACCTCTGGAGGGCAGAGCCATGCTTTGAGATCAGGTCGTTGCACGTGCTGAGATCCTCCACCTTGCTGCCTAGTGTTCTGAGAGCAGACTGGACCTCTGAATTCTGCGACCCGCCTCCTTGTCCGGGTGCCACTGGTGCAGATGATGGTGAGAAGTCATCCCCAGAGTCATCTGTTGACAACAAAAACAACAGTAATGGAAAAAGAAATTAGCTTAAAAGACTTAAAATACTCTGCTTTTTAAAAGATTCACAGAGCAAGAACTCTAAATACTACTTTCCTCTGCCTCCGCTTCACATCCTCTCATGCGGTTGTGTGTTTTACCTGACTCAGCCTGCATGCGTGCCGCCTTTGCTTTGGCCAGCTCGAGGGCAGTGATCCAGCGCTGACGTTCCACCTCACAGCTGGCCTTCAGGTGATACGTCTGTGCCCCACCATTAGAGATGACAAAGTTGCAGGCGTCATCCACAGTGATAGTTGCTGTGGCCAAGTTGATTGTGCCCCGACATGTGTGGCCCATCTCTGCCTGGGTCCTGATAATCAGAGGAATTTGATTTGAGTTTTTGATGAAAATGTAACTATACAGAAATAATGTAAATATATAGAAAAAAACATACAACATGTTATTGTTTCAATGTTACAGTCTTATGAAATAAACAAGCACACAAAATGCGACTCTGGTGGATCGATTCATCAATGATCTTCAAAGTAAATTAAATTATAATTACGGTACAATTCACTTACACTACAAATAATAGATAATGTTAATAATAATACTTCCTTTTGTGGACTTATTTTTTCTTTATCGCGAGTCTGTAATAAACACGGAATGAAGTTGCTGAGTTGCAATAGTTTCAATGCTACACTATGTAGTGTAATAAGACAAGCATTAAAAAATGTGACTCCGGTGGGACTCGAACCCACAACCTTTGAATCACCTCAAACTGTGCCTAGAAGTCCAATGCGCTATCCATTGCGCCACGGAGCCAGCTATTCTTTCAAATGTTCTACAGCCTTCCAACAGAGATTACAACATTCCCTAAGATTTAATAAGACAGGAAAATTTACTTTAATTGATAAGACACATGATGAGGTGAGGCTCATTTCATTATTTATTCACTTAACATTTGATAAACAGCTTGTTGGGTTTAATTAAACTCTAGTTACTTAAGATCAATGCTGAGGGATTTCCTTGATGACATTATCAAGGCTATATCCTTCCTTTTTGTTCTCTGTAATCTGCAGAAAAGTGTACCTGTAATATGACAACAGCCCATTGCTCAGGACAAACCACCTCCGCTGATAACCCTTGATGTAATTTGTCCACTTGAACACCCATCCTTTGTATGTGTCGCCAGCTGGGGTTGGAGTGGGGGTCTTGGGCTCTGACATCACAGCCCCCAAAATCAAGATACAGATTTGAGGAACCTTAAAGGGAAAAATAAAGTTAGAAATGTTTGGAATTTAATTCACATTAGTAGACTTATGCTTTCAAACAGTGCTGAATCGCTCAATTAATCAATTAGTTTGTAAACACAAAATTAATGGGAAACTATTTTGATAAACAATTCATTATTTAGGTCATTTTTAAGCAGAAATGCCACAAATTCCAGCTACCCAGGTGTAAAAATTTAGTGGTTTTCTTAGTCTTCAATGATATCATACTTAATACCTTTGGATTTTAGACTGTTGGTTGGACATGGGCTGAAATTGCAACAGGTTTTGCAATAGGTGTTTTATCCTATTTTATGACCCAAACAATTAAGCAAGAAAATAATCAGCAGATGAACTGATAGTGAAAATATTCGTAAGTCACATTCCTATTTTCATTCAGAACCATCTCAATAATTTGTACAACAGTAATATGAATCATTGTAGCTGGCTGATATTGATCTTTCAGTGTGGTATGACAGGTCAAAGGTTAGCTACAGAATCGATACAGATTCACAACTGACACATTTTACTGGCAAACCTAGTGTGTTAACCTGAAGTGGATGATCAGAAAGGGGGACCGACTTGTTATTAATACATCTTTGTGCAATTCTATCTTCTTAATTACATATAAATTAAATGTTAATAATTGACACATTGTCGTGATTTTGGGAACTGTCCTCCTAATAATCTTTTTGGAGAAATGTGACGTTTGTCTGATCGATACAACAAAGAAAACCGAAGATAACAACATAAAATTCATAAAGCTCATAACGAATTTGACACCAGAAGCTAGCAAACGTTAGCTGCAATAAGGCTAAGTGGGAGTCACGGTGATAATAGCTCATTACCGCTAGAACATGAGCTACACAGAAGAAACACCAGCTGACATGATTGCTCGAAGTTTACCAGCTGACGTGTGCATATTTACAATACGGTGTGAGCAAGATACACCGCTAAACAACTGCTAGCCCACTAGCTAGCTTTCAAACTTGCCCGTGGCTAAATGTTTACCTTGACGTGTCCGAAATGTGAGATCAGGCAACCAGACACCCGGTGAAGTCACGGCTAACTTTGACACCCATACGCTACTGTGCCTAGCTGAAGAGGCTAACTGGCTAACTGACCAAGACGGGACAGCTAATGATGAAAACAACTAAACGGGAGACGTCAACAACAACAGTAGTGCGAATGTAAAATAAAGTGACACCAAGGAGTTTCATTAGTATCCCTCAATAATCGTGTGTATAATGTTCATTCTACAGCTGCGTACGCCGACAAGAATCTATAGCTAGCTAGCTACATCTAACTAGCCTAACGTTAGCTCGTTGGTTACACCCGGTGCAACACTATTTGGTCCCGACGAGAAACACATAGATTGCCGACACTGTTGCTTGGTCGGACAAAACCGGCTTTTTGCCTTCAAAGTAATTGTACATTGCCAAATAAAAAGATATATATATATATTCTGTACCAGATATATATACCGTTTACGTGTCCTTTCAATAAGAAATTATCAGTAAATTACCTAATATTACTGTCACGCTGGTATATTATTTTTGTCTCAAGAAAGAGTTTTATTGTAAAGGACATAATCGGAAACGCACTTTGATTTTATGTTTATAAATTTGTTAACTTGAGGCATTCAGTTCTTCCTTCACTGCTAGCCAGCTAGCTTAGTCAATGCTAGGTTCGTAGTGCTGGGTCGACTCATCAATCGTGTTCATAGTAAATAAAATTATAATTATGGTACAATTCACTTACACTACAATCAATAGATAACGTTAATAATAATGCTGTCTTATGTGGACTTATTTTTTGTTTATTGCGAATCTGTAATAAACACGAATTGGTTGCTGAGTTGCAATATTTTCAATGCTAAACTATGCAGTGTAATAAGACATGCATAAAAAGTGCGACTCCGGTGGGACTCGAACCCACAACCTTTGAATCACTTCATCAGTGCCTAGAAGTCCAATGCGCTATCCATTGCGCCACGGAGCCACCTGTTGCACTTGTTGCGTTCGTTGGTATTTAAAGTACTACAATACAATAGTAGAGTATGAGTATTGTAATGTGACAAGTTACTTCCTCAGAATACCGCCCTTTACTTCGGAATATAAATGTCTGAATGAGTCTGCCATGCCCCATATTAAACACCGAGTGGCGCTGAAGGGCCATAATAAATTATACACATTCAGCAGCATTAGTCTACTAGAATTATCAGACATCTAGTTCTCGTTGCAATGATAAAACATAGTGAAGAAGTGCCGACCATGAAAATTAAAAAAAAAAAAAAAATAGGCCATTTACGGAGGGATCCGTAAAAACCTTGGGATTTCGGTTAGTTACTCATAGCTGCGACCATGTTCCCTTATTCATTTTTAAATATTATTAATAATATTTTCTTTCATGACCAAATTGAATTGGGAAATGAGTAGGAATCACTTTTCTGCCAGCATCTGCATGGTGGAGCCTGAGGTGTGAAATAGGGGCAAACAAGCCGATGTTAACTCTTTGTCAAGTCAAACAAGCCTTGGTGAAAACCTATTACATGACTGGAGCGACTGGGGTCAAATGTAGATTTTATAACTGCGACGTCGTCTGACAAAATCGCCAAACACAAATGCAGCACAGGGACCCAGGCCGGACTCGAATACGAGCCACCGGGGAAAAGACTACGTTCATTAGGTAGGATAAATACCCCTAAGCCACTAGGGGGCAGGATTGCAACAGGAGGATCCAACTCTAAATTGGTGTAAAAGTACGTAAAAGTACGTAAAAGTATGTCAGTATAATCGGGATTAATGCAGAAAAAATTATAGTTATATATTATATCACAAAATAATCATCTTATAGTGATGTATAAACGTAAAAGCAAAATTTTACTGTTGTAGTTGCTTGAGGTGGAGCTAGTTTTTAAATATTTTTATAGAACTGCAATTAATGATTCTCTCATCAGCAGATTACTGTTTCATCTCGAATTATCGATTGATTGTTTGGTTTGTAAAAGTTCTGAAAGCAGTGACAAATTTAAAATTATTAAAACCTAAAGAAATAAACTATAATTAATGAAAATGAAAGGAAAAGCAGAAAATCGTCCCATCTGAGTAGCTGGTACCATGTTTGACATGTTTGCATTCAAAATAACGTAAAAGACTAGCAAAATCTCTGTTTTGCATGCAAAAAATATTCATCTGTAAAACTGTTCAATAATTGCAGTCGTCGCGTTTTTAAAAATTGGCATACAAATTGAAATTGTTTCACGCATGCGCACTATGGCGAAGCCGGACGGGCAAATTCATAGCTGTTGCCTTTATTAGTTGCTTTGTACATTAAACTAATGTTTCAATCTCGGACAATTTTTGCAGGCGCGTCCACATCCGGTCTGGCACACAGGAATCTGGATGTAAACGGACGATAATGCTCTTGACTCCTGCATGTCTCTGATATATCCTGCCAGGAGCGGAAGTGTCTGGGATTCTGCTCAATCCATTTTACCAAAACAGTCGTTTGTAAAAGGAGACAGGGCGAGCACCGTCTGTATCTCTTCCCACACCATCATCGTCTACAGTGGGGCTCCATTGAATGTTGATATATCGGCACGGGACATGCTCTATGAGGTTAGGCTTTTACTACGGTGCACAGGCGTAATTACTGACAAACCAACCGGAGAATAGCTAACAATGCGACGATAATAATTCGGATGGCTCTTTATTTCTGATGGATTTGTTATAGATCTGCGCAATCGACGTGAATGCCTGCCTGGACACAGGAGAGGATTAAGTTACTGCTGCTGGCGGCGGATTATTTTATTGGCCTCCTCCTGTCACGCCCGAGTCTTTGGTGATCTTTTTTCCAATTAAGAGAGGTCGCTCAAAAGCCAGGTATGCTGTCGAAAATTATAACCCTGCCGTTTTATTGCAATGTGTTATTGTGGGATTAGCTACGCATTAACAAACGTCCTTTGTTGCTCCCGCCTAACTGGTAGTTACTCAAAAGCACATTTCATTGTATTGCGTGCAGACAACAATACAATCCCTTAATTAAATGCTGTAAGAATGCTGTGTGGCTTTGTTGCAACAATAAAGCAGGGTGTTAAAAGCGTAATCATACAATAGGAGGATGGTATTTAGAAACACATCTTAACACCTATGAAAGTGTTTCTGCTTTGACAACTGTGAAGCATTAGGTAGATAGCATATAGAGTTACTGGCTCCCCTGCCTCAGCAGCTCTGGCCGCCCAACCCCCTTCCCCTCAGTGCCACAGCATGTTTTGGTTTCAGGCGGATCATGCCCTTTTGTCCACTGAAGCCTGACTGTACTTTTCGGGACAGACTCCCAGTATGAAAGAATTTGCCTGCTGTTTTGACAGCCCTCTTTTCTCTCTCGCTGGCAGTCTAAAGATGTCGGGGACTCACTGAATCAACTGCAGAAATAGAGACTATGGTTTTAATCGGCCACTGGTGCAGACAGACATAACATAGTTCATCAGTTTAACTTTTTGTGTATCTTAAATGACTATAGCCACCATTTTAACAAAGCATGTGTAGTTATTTTTTGCCAAGCATCTGGCCCATCCCACACAGACACAAAAGTAGGGCCTATATCAAGTACAACTGGACATCTTCCAGTTACACATATTCAAAACTACAAGAAAAACATCAGTTATATTGTTTTAAGTACTTATATATTCTTTCAAATGACATAATATGTAAATAAGATATCAATTTCTGTTTTTATCTTACTTAATGAAATATTGTGTGCATTACTAGTAAAAGGGAAAATAGAAAACAATATGAAACTAATTTCTTACTATTTTTACCCTTAAGTGCTTGGAACTATGAAAGAAATGTATTATGACGTCATCTGCAGCTCATGTTCTGTTTTGTCTCAGGTACTTCGGTTTAAGACTGCAGATAGCTATGATTTTCATTATCAGTTAATCAATTAATTGTTTGGACAAAGAAACATTAGAAAACAGTGTAAAATGCCTGTCATAATTAAAAGTTGCTAGTATCGGCTTGATAATTGATTTAAAAGATTAATCGTTTGTCGAAGTTGTCGCTAATTCGTTTTCTCATTGACTGATGGTTTCTGCTTCACAAAGAATCACTTTTCAGATTAATTAACTTTCTAATTAATTCACTTGTGACATCTTTTTTTCTCTCCCCTACAGATATGTCTTTCCGGCGAGGTGTGGTCAGGCAGAGCAAATTCCGCCATGTTTTTGCTCAGGCGTGGAAAGCCGAGCACTGCATCGACGACGTCAGAGTGTCCCGCGTGACGTGGGACAGTCCTCTGTGTGCCGTCAGCCCCAAATTCATCGCTGTCATCATTGAAGCTGGGGGTGGAGGCGCCTTCCTGGTTATTCCGATCAGCAAGGTTAGACCATCCCTGCATTACATTCGGCATCAGATAAACAGTAGATCAATATTTTTAAAAGCCTGTCTTGTTTCCTGTCTTTTATTCTGCTACTAAAAGCTTTTTATCCCTCCACGTATAGCTAATGCATATGCAGCATGTTTAATGGACAAAGGTTATACTCCTGTAATGTTAATATTTCTCCAGCAAGAAGTCACAGTTTTATCTTTTGGTTTCTCCCCCAGAGCGGCAGAATCGATCAGTCCTGTCCGACAGTGTGTGGCCATGCGGCGCCAGTACTGGACATCCAGTGGTCTCCTCATGATGACAGTATCATTGCAAGTGCCTCAGAGGACTGCACAGTAAAGGTAGCTTCACAGCCTTGAGGTACCACAGGTTACCCTGACCACAGTTGTGTAAAATCTGACAGCCACCGCAGTTAAAGAGCTGTTAAAAATCTGAGAAGATTAGAGCTACAAAACCAAAGTGTAAAAATGACTATTTGTGGTTAACAAGGGGATATGAGAAGGACAAGCCAGGCTGGTTATTTCGCCCCTGATTCCAGTCCTTATGCTATGTTAAGATAACCATATCTTGGCTTTAGCTTCATACTTACCCTGCATTCATTTGATGTCGGAATAATCAGAAAAATTAGTTTCTGGAACAGCAACTCGTAAAGTTGGGGAAAATTTTGATACATGTCTTTTTTTTTTTGATGGTGAGAAACTTTTGATTAATGCATTTCTTTTTTTCTTTTTTTTTTTGCTAACATTTAATTTGTAATAAGGTATTAGGCTGTAACCGTTAGTTGCTGTCCATATAAAGTGACCTAGATTAAAGTTATTTGTTAGCAGTAACCCTGATAACAAGTAACATAAATACTAGAAACAGCTGTCAGCGTGTTGTTTTAATGCTCTGAGAAATAAAATTAGAGCACATCTTTGTAGCGTCCATGTTGTTTCCACATTCTGACATAAACGAAATGAACACACCGTAGTCAGAAGAGTGACTTTCCAACTCAGGAAATGGGACCATCGGTGGAGGATGTGAATGCAGCATGATTGCACAGACATGAGAGTCGTATCGATCTTCTCAACTAACTCTCAGCAAGAAAGTGAATAACTGTGTTTCCTAAAATGTCAAACCATTCCTTTAAAGCTGCGCTTGAGGTTTAAAAGAGTGGACACTCTTAGCAAGGAGAGAACTTCTTTTTAAAGTCTGTGTTTAGCTGGGGATAATGGTTTATAATGGCAAAATTTTCTTTAGTGTTTAACAATTAATTCTGCAAGCAAATTTTATGGCATGAAAATTGTAGATATTCTTTACCAATACATGCTGCTGTACCTAAACAAATGTGTGTCGTGTCCTGTTGTGTGTAGGTGTGGCAGATCCCAGATGGGGGCCTGACAAGTCCAATGACTGAGGCCATTGTGACCCTTGAGGGCCACAGTAAAAGAGTGGGCATCCTGGCTTGGCACCCAACTGCCTTCAACATCCTCCTAACTGCAGGTAGTGTCATTTCACACATTCAGGTACCCCATACTGGTTGCAAAAAATACAACTTGGATTGTCCGTGACTGCCTGAAGTATGACTGAACTGAGGTCACTTGATTAGATTACATGTGCACTGTGGAGAGCACGGCATATGTATTGAACTCTACGACTGTGTGGTTTATATTTTGTTTTACATACATTTACATAAAAACGTTGACCTAAAAGGGCATGCACTAGCACAACCAGGTGAAAGGAACAGGCATCACTGTTGAGTAGTATTTAACAAATGAAAGTCAACTTTGCCACGTTACGGATTTCCAGAAAAGTGAAAGTGATGTATAGCTTTCCGCTTGTCAGTAGTGAGAGTTGAGGAATGGCTCTAATCTTACTGTTTGGGTGTTCAGTGGCAGCTAGTTCAATTACTACTGCATTATACAAGCAAGGAATTGGATATCCCTCCACAGCAATTAATAGCATGCAGTGCTAGTTTAAAGGAGAATGTGTTTAACATGAAAAATAATTACACTTTGCGGCAATGGGACTGGATTTTGTTTCATTTGACAGTGTGTATCCTTGTTGGTACATTAGCAAGCAATCTGAGGTAGCCTTTTATGTACAATTTATGTTAAACCTGTGTGACATTGTGAGCTGCTGTCCTCTGTTATTGCATGAGAGTGCATATTATTTACAGCACATCATTTTCCAACTAACTCACAAGTACGTGCCTTCTGTTCTTCAAGTAGCCCCATACACATATTGTTGAAGTATAATGATGGTTTTTTTTACAATGTTCAAGGCCACACAACAAAACAAATCCAGAAGTTAGCATGACTTAACAAAACTGGAAGAAATCAACCTCGCTTACCGACTGGCTGGACTTTCCATACAGCTGCCGTGTCGAAAACCACTCCCCATCTTAAAGCACTTTCACTTGAACAGGAGAAAACAACAATAAAGCTCCTAAATACTTGATTTCAAATCAAAGTATTTTCTCTATGGGGGTTTAGAGAAATATATATCTTAGGTATTGATTATCAAGAGTTAAACCATCAAAAATGACCTAATCCTCATCAGGGTTGTGTGGGTGTGGTTTGGTCAGATTTGATTGACAGTAACCTGGCAAAATAACCCACCAACTGTCATCACATTTTTATTTCAAATGTTGCTGATCCTGATTGGTGCACAGATATCACCTTTTTCCGACTGAGCCCCGCCCACTGACCTCTTCCAACTTCAGCAGAAACTTTTATAGGGCCTCATTGCTCATAGTAAGAAGCTGATTGAGAAAATATGTATTCAAGACTTTAACACAACTGGAAGCCAATGTCTACAAACTCCTAAAGGCATCAGTGTGTCAGATTGAAAAAGTGAAAAATCACAGTAACAGTAGCTTGCAAGAGGAACCTGCAGATACAATCAGCTGGTGAACCAGTCGTCATCTTGCCTCGTATTTGCATATAGGTACACACTTGTCACACATCAAGCCCATTCCTTCACATACAAAGAGAGAGCGAGCAGCAGATCGGAGAGCCAACACAGAACTTAACTTAAAACCCTAAGTACTCATCCTTACAGTAGAGTAAATCTATATCTTTTTCCTGGATCTCTCCACTTATGTGTCAAATGTCTCCAAATCTATAAAAAGGCCTTTAAGCTTCCTCTTTCTGCTTCTTAAGTAAATCAGACCACATTACTCTCATCCTCAGAAACCTCCATTCACTCCCTGTGGCTCTCAGAACAATACTAATCTTATATCTTAGTGTCCTTTGTGCTTAATGACCTTGCTCCGCAGTACATATCAGACAGCCGCTGTTTATAAACCCAGCAGATCAGTCAAGTCACAAGGCACCAATCTCCTTTATGCTCTTTCATTCAGCATAGCCTGCCTCCTGAACCTAGACTTACAAGCATGTAAAGCAGCGTGAACAGGCCTTTGTATGAAACAGTTCAATAAAATACAATTAAAACATAGACTTGAACTTTTAAGCTGGACATTTTTCCTCTCCTATGAACTAGCGTCTCTCTCTCTCTCTCTCTCTCTCTCTCTCTCTCTCTCTCTCTCTCTCTCTCTCTCTCTCTCTCTCTTCTCTTCCCAGGCTGTGATAACGTCATTTGTGTGTGGAACGTGGGGACGGGGGAGCTTGTGTACCAGCTGAGCGATGCCCATCCAGACCTGATCTACAGTGTGAGCTGGAACAAGGATGGCAGTGCTGTCTGTACTGTCTGCAAAGACAAGGCCCTGCGTGTCATTGACCCACGAAGAGGCACCGTCCTCAAGGTTACTTGAAATTTTTGCGACGCATGCAGATGCTTTCAAAGGAGGTTATAGAATTATACATCATGCACGAACACATCCTGACAATAGTGTAACCTATTACACTTGATCTCTAATTGTTCTCCTAGGTGAGAGAGAAGGTCCATGATGGTACCAGGCCTATGAGAGCTGTGTTCCTCGCAGATGGGAAGATCCTGACCACAGGCTTCAGCCGTATGAGTGAGAGACAGCTGGCATTGTGGGATACGGTAAGTCTCTCATGTTACAAGAATCCCGAGGAATTACATCCGTAAAATTCTGCTGCACACCAATTACATTGGATGCCAATGTTCAGTCCAAGTGCAGGAAATAATATGGCCTTTATTTAGCAAGGCTCAAAGTAAAAGTTGGGCTGGACCTTGGGTGGACACTTGTAAGCAATTCTAATAAAGTATTAAATCAGTGTTGTTTTTTTAATAACAGAAAGATCTCTCAGAGCCAATGGCTGTACAAGAAATGGATACAAGTAATGGAGTTCTTCTACCCTTTTATGACCCGGACACAAACATGGTCTACCTGTGTGGAAAGGTATGAGTTCAGGATCGTATGGCAAACACAAATTCATCTAGATGGTAATATTTAGTTTGTTTTGCCATTCACATTTTGGTTTTGCTTGGTTTTCAGGGAGACTGCACCATCCGGTATTTTGAGGTGACAGATGAATCCCCGTATGTTCACTTCCTCAGCTTATACAGTAGCAAGGAGCCACAGAGAGGAGCAGGCTTTCTTAGTAAAAGAGCTGTGGATGTCAACAAGTGTGAAATTGCCAGGTAAGCACAGAATGTTTGAGCAGGTGAGGCTGGTGAAATTTTATATTTTCCTCCTATCTACAAACTCAATGAACAGACTGAAACCAAATGAACAATATCGTGTATGTTGCCAAATCCTGTAATCTTATTCCTCTGTGTCAGAGGCTTCCACTGTTGTCCATAAACATTTAAAAACACATTATTTTGCGCTGGGTGTCAGATAACTTCATTACCATGAACAGGGCTGCTGTAGTTTACTTTTAATCAATCCAACATACAACTTTCTGCTGCCGTAAACATATTCATTAGTAGAAGAACATGTTTTTAATCCACATCTGAAAATAGTCCCCAACAAATACACTATTGGCTCCTGTTTGAATAACCTTTGTTAAAAACTACAGTGCCCAGTAGGAAGCTACAGAGGCTTTTTTGAAAATGAAAACTATATATTTGTGACCATATTTAAAGACTTACATCTGAGTTGAGAGCCACAGACATCTCAGGCAAGTCAGAAAGCCTTTAAAGACGGAATAACTTTAATAATAATAATAATGAATTCATGGGGAAGCACAGACGTAACCTTTTAACGAGGTTTCTAATTTCCTGCTCTGTAGGTTCTACAAACTGCATGAAAGGAAAGTGGAACCCATCTCAATGACTGTACCACGGAAGGTAAGCCATTAACAACTTAAAGGAGCTATTTGTAAGTTTTGATATTGCTACATAGTCAGCATTAGCATTAATAGCTGTGTACTAACAGTCTAGAAGAAATGTTGTTCAGCATCAAACTTCATCATCACCAAGATCTGTCTCCAGTGGTGGAAAGCAACGCCAATGTTAATTCTTGTCTCTATCATGTCTTTTATCCTACTGAGGTTAGCACACTAACAAGCTAGCCCTGGTCACTTTCTGATAGTGACTTACTGTAGCCTCCAATCTGCCCTGAAGAAATAATGCTGCTCAGAGGGTGTATTATAACCTCTTGTCAATGCAACGATGGCCGAAGCTCTTGTCAAGCGACAATCATCACCAACTGCTTCCGGCAAGGGTTCGCCGGCATAAAAGACTTTACAAATAGCCCCTCTAAAGAATGACTCATTTGTATACTTACTATTCAAAAGTAAAAATCTAAGGGCTCTGCATACATGGGAAATCTATCCATAATTTATCAATAAAAACACTTAACTTATTCACCTCCTCTCTATCCTGCCTCCCCAGTCAGATCTGTTCCAGGGAGACCTTTACCCGGACACAGCCAGCTCGGAGCCGGCTCTCCTGGCTGATGAATGGATCGCAGGACAGGATGCACCACCACTGTTGGTCTCCCTGAGCGGTGGCTACACGGCCCCTCCTTCCAAGCATAGAGACACCCTCAGAAGCAAGCCCAAGCTTGTCTCGCAGGACTCTGGGACAGGGGCCACCCCAACTTCAGCAGGCAACGTAGCGGCTCCAACATCCACACCTACCTCTGCTGCCAAGGAGACAGAAGAAGAGGGGCCACAGCCACGAGTAGCCACAAGAGAGACAGATGGAAATACTGAGAGGCCGAAGAGAGAGGTGAGTCCATACAATGAGACATATTGACCATAATAAAGTTTTCCATGCTCAAAGTCATTTTTTGACTTGTTGCCTCTGCTTTCTCCTTTCAGGATGACGTGTTGAACGAGTTGTTAGCAGAAATGAAGGCTTTGCGCGCCGTCGTACTTGCTCAGAGCCAGAGAATCGAGTTGCTGGAGAGGCAGCTGGCTCGGATTGAAGACGGGGACGTATGAGGAAGCAGGAGACTCACTACATTCGGAGGGCATTCTTACTAAATCCATAGACCATAGCCTTACTAGAATCAACAAGTATCTTAAGCTGTGTGAGCGGGAGAATGTAGTGTAGGGTAGCAGCTAATGGTTTATTGCAGTGGCTTACAACCAGATCAACAAGATGAAAACAAGATCACAATTTGTTTCTGCCATTGCTTTCCAGATTGTGGTTGATAAACGGGGTGTCATCTGCATACAGTGAAATTTAACAATGAAGTAATGTTTGGTTTTACTTATGAAGGGGTATTGTAGCAGCTATTTGGTGGTGCATATAGTGCAGCTTTGAGCTTTGCAAAATCCATGTGTTAATTTTGAAGGGCTTTGAAGGAGTTACAGTGGCACCGTTGCCTCAAATTAATGCACAAAGTAGGAACAAACAGCGTTATATTAAAACTATTGAAGGTTGACATTCTACAGCAAAGTAATTAAGTACCTCTACTATGATTGTTTCACTCACAAATGTAAGCATTGGGGCTATTTAATCAGGTAGTTAAAGCTGCTAAACTGTGACGTCATTTCAGACCCCCAGTTGTTAGCTCATCGTGTGACTTGTGCTTTGTTTTACTACTTCATTATAGGACGCTGTGTGTAAGGTTAACAGTAGGAAAATCTTCTGGTACAAGAAACATGAGCTTGACAAAGAGAATTGTGTGAATGATAGCTGATGAGAGTGTAACAAAATATTTATGTGTATCGTAATTCTGTGTAGTCTTTGCAGTCAATGAAAAGGTAACACTTGTGATTTTGTACCTCATGTTGTCAGGTTTTCTGTAACATCGTGAGGTGAGATATTTGTCCACATTATCATTAAGATATAAATACGCAGAAATACTTGCCTCTTTACCTTCTTTTGACGTGTGGCTGCAGTACTGTGTGCCCCCTAAAGAACCAGGATCTATGCTGAGTATTTTGAAGAGCAGTAAATTTTTCACCTTTGAGTCATCACTTCTCCTGAGTCACACGGGGCTAAGCTGTACTATATATAGCACATATAAATATAACCTTAACACTATTGGTGCAATCTCACTAAAACACATTGAGCATATTCAAATCATCAGTTAACAAGTGTTTGCAGCCACAAGAAAGAGGAAGTTACAGTGAAATGTTGAATATTTTCTACGGTTTGCAATTGCATTTGTATTGGTGTTAAAAGACGGAAAGCTCTTTCTGATTTTCTTTTTTAATTTTAGTTTTGTGTTTTTTGCCACTAGAGGCAATTATTTGTCACCTGTCCGTCAGTCAATTATCGTGCAACAATGGTACATTCCACATCAAGCTAATCCCTTTATTACTTTAATTGTAATTTATATTTCTTTATGCACTGACCTCTTAACACTAAATGTAAAAGCAGTAGCATTTTAAATGAGACTACATTGTGAAAGCTCAATAAACATTCGTTCTTCCTTTGTATTAATTGAATGGCTTTTTATTTACACTAAGAAATGTTCTGTTCATTATCATTTGGTTGTGGTATCTGTGGTAAGTTCTAGGTCTAGTTATGTTTGAATGGTGTATACAGTATGTTGAGTGTGTTGACTGTGTGCAAACAAGCATTTGCTGCTGCAATAGACATACATTATGCACACACAAAAACACAATGTCATCATGGAACACCCTTGAGATTTCTCTCATTATGTATTTCTTATTCTTTATAAATATTGTTAAGATGCCTTGTATGTAATTGGGTTTCACAAGTGACCAGTTGAACTGACTGGGAAAGTGAAAAGGGGGTCTCAAATGACAGTCCATGACATGTCAGAAACTACAATAAAGTGGAGCTGTCTATAGATTACAGTGAGAATAAAAAGTCATGAAACAGTTTCTGAAGTCTTGGAATTGACTGTATGAACATTTTGTGAATTGATGGATTAGAATCACAAATTCATATTTTTTTTTTTTTCTTTTTGGAAAAGACAAGAAAAAAACACAATCTATGATATATGACACTGTCTAAGTCAGCAGACACAAAAAGTACACCAGATAAGGTGAAAAGAAAATATATATCTATTTTTAAATTTAACACCATCTTAATTGGGATTAAAATTGTGAAATATCTGATGACAAATTAACACTGCTAAAATTCAAATCATTCACCAGAAACTCGTGTGTATGTCCTTCACTGGGAGATACAGTGTAAAGCTACAGTGCAGATTATCTTTTTTGGGTGTAGGGGCTGTGGCTGGCCATTGAAGCAAAAACAGGATGTGGCTTCACATCGATTCACATTCAAAAGCGTGTGACGCTTTTGAATTTGGAGCATTATTTTGTGAGGTTTAAATCTTGCAGGTGTGGTGTGTAGGCTACTGATAACCCCAATATTTTTTGCATGAATCAAAGAATTACCTGGACCGATGCCTTCATTCGGTGTGTATATCAAAAGTACATGACTTCAGCAGTCAAAGTTAAAGTTTTCAATGGTACATTTTTTTTTTTTTACAAAAACCATCACCCTCATTTCTGCTGCTTTGAAGGAGCTAGTATTACAACCTGCTGGTTGAAATGTGCCACAGGAAACAAATATAGTGTATTGTCTACATTTCCAGTGGGTTAATTCGAGTCAGTAACGAATATGTTGGCCTGTGTTCTTAAAATATGTTGCGTAATGCAAAACTTGCACCTGTGTTTCAGATTCAAAGTAAAAAAATCTACTTTGCAGTGAAAAAAAATTCAAATGTGTATATCTTCCTCTTTCCACAATTAAGCGTACATTTTCTTCACTCTGCTTTCCACCACACCCCATTTGATTTTGTCTTTAATCTGCGTTCCCACCGCCACCAGCCCCCTCCCTCCACGAAGAGTTTCAGCTATAGCTTTTCATCACCACATGCCATGCACCAGCCTCTGTCTCGTTTTCTATCTCCTCCTCACACACACACACACGCGTGCGCGCGCGCGCTATGACACACTGTTCAAAAGTACCGTAAATGTCACCAGTCATTCCTTACTAGTCTTCGTTTTTTGGCACTGTCTGGCTCCACAAACGTTTTCTCCTGCTCAAAACTTTGGTGAGTTTCTCACAGTTTCTTTTACTGCTTTTTAATATTTGATATTATTTGATATTTTGCTGCACACACATTTTGTCTTTTCTAATCGAAATACCTCATGTTTTTTCTGCCTGTCTCTAACATTATAGGTCCATACCTATGACCTCAATATTTCAGATTTTAAACACATGAACCATTATTTAACGCCATACATGTGTGTTGGTTTTATAATTACAGTATTTCAGGCATTAATGTACTACTTACGTCAGTTACTCTTATACCAACTTTAATTGCACATTTAATGCACTTACTTCATTTCTAATTAGTATTTTAAAACTTATTGTTGCCTCACATAATGTCTGAGTTTAGTATGCTCAGTAATGACTAGAAATGTTTCCTCCCACGTCAAACTGACGGCTGCAGTTTAATAGTCATTTTGACAGGAAACCAGCAATGCTGTGAGCGGTCTGCTAGCTTCCTGTCATTCCAGCATAGACAATTTCATACTCATATACGATAAAGGCAATACAGACTTCCTGTTGTATCTCCAGCATACCTAGCCTGCATATTCTAATTGTATCTAGATGATACTCTATTATAGTGGCATTGCTCTCATTTAATGTGATGTTAAGTAATCTAAAGGTTTAGCTGGAAGCACCATGCACTGTCACTTACTTTAGTTATTTACTGTTTTCTTTTCTAGATTCTGGAGTTAAAGTTACCAATGGATCGCCCTCTCATGAAAACTTCACAACTGCTTTGAAAGCACAAGGAGTTTGACAAACTGCCACAATCAGCCTGTAACTGTGACACCAAGCCAGTTGGATTTTTCTACGCATTAGGAATTTTCTAAAGAGGTAAAGCACATTTCTGCATCTAATGTGACTCAGTTTTGTGGGATTTGCAGCTTGATACGACTGAGAGGATTTCTGGTTCTCAGACTTGCAGAGAAGAGGCAGTGTTTAGCATCTGTTTCAACCTGCGTTTAGACACAGAATACTTGAAATTTAGCTTTTGCGTGTTTGCACATCCAGCAAGCAAAACTATGACAAACCACACCCATGTGACACCCAAGTACAAGCTATAACAAAACATAAAAAACAATTTCAATATCCAAATGTCTTATGTTTTAGGAGAATTGTCCATTTTTGGAAATATTCTTATTTGATTTTAGAGTTAGACACCACCTGGTTCTGTCTGAAGGTAACAAAATCTGACTAGCAGCAACTGCGTTTCCCACACTTTCTATGTTTCATGCTTGGCTAAGCTGAAGCCCCTTCTACATATTTACTGCACGGATGTGAAATACTATTGATTTTTTTCATCTAACGCTCAGAAAGAAAGCAAATCAGTGAAGTTCCCAAAATGTCAAACTATCCCTTTATGAGACAATCCTACAAAAACAAAAACATTCACCGAAGTTAATAAATGACACAGTCCAATGTGTGACATGCTAACTCACTGAACCTTTTCCTTCACACCAGGCATGGGTGACTCTGATAATCCAAAATCAACTACAACTATCATCATTCTGTCCATCAGCCTATTTTGCCTGATTGCATTGCTGATCTTCTTGTACAAGAAGTTGAACAGGGAGGCTAATGGAGAATACACCATCCGGCGCGTGGTGTACAAGGAAGGAGGGGTCAGGGACCGGGTGAGGGGTGCAGCATTAGCTCTGGAGACACATCTCGGAGTCCAGCTGTGGCCTCGCAGTGATACAGATGAGGATGGAGAGGAAATGCAGGAAGTCCAAGATGAGGAGGAACAGCTGCAGAAGGGTGGTAGCCAGGAAAGTTACAGTGAGGGGGACGACAATGAGGAGGAGGAGGAGGAGGAGGAGGAGGAGGAGGATGGGGGGGGTGATAATGCCCCGCTGTGTGATAAGACAAAGGGAAAAGGAGATGGCACTTCAGATGAGAAGACAAGCTTGGATGATTCAGAGGAAGGGGAGCAAACTGTGCTAATGGACCAGTCAGAGGCGAAGGAAGAGACGAACGAGAAAAGGGAGGAAAAGGAGGGGAAAGTGGGAGAAGGGGAAGGTAAAGGGGAAGCAAGTGGAGGGGCTGGATTATTGATAGACTTCAAGCAGTTCTCTGGAAGTGCCATTTGGTCTGAAGAAGAGGGAGGTGGGGGTACAGACAAGGATGTGACTGTGCTGTGAGTACAGAATAAGAAAGTATGAAATACAAAGAAGGCTTAGGAAATTGTCTTAAGCCATTTGTCAGGGATACAATTTTGGTATTGAAATGCTGAATCATTTACATTACTATTTTTCTAGAAACAGCCAAATTTAAATACTGAGTCTAAAAATACTCAGCCTATAAAACATCCTTCATGTGTTTTTAATAACAGTCTGTAAACTAAAGAAAACCTAGAAAAACCAAAGAGGGGAGTAGCTGTGATCTGGTCTTAATTCTACTTCCTGTTTAGGTGTTATGATAAATAGCTGACTATGATGAATGACGCTGTTAGAAATATGCAGGGGTACACTGGATTTTGAATGTTTGTTTAAGACTTTACGTTTTGTTACGTAAAACTGATTTAGTCAGTTAAGGAATTTGACTTTGTATTACTGTGTCAGCCTATTGTATGCTGTATTGTATGCTGAGTGTAGCTTACGTTTTTTATTGCTTTGAATGTTTTTTTTTCTAATTTGCATTGAAAATAAAAAATAAACATAAAAACTGATTTTAATGTGTTCTTATATTTTTCGTTAAAATTAGAAACAATTAGTCAATTAATCGATTAGTCATTCGACAGAAAATTAACAGGAAACTATTTTGATAACCGATTAATCAAATAATTTTTTAAGCAAAGAATACAAAATTTAAATGGTTTCAATTTTGAAAATGTCCCCTTGGACTCTGGGAACATAGGACATTTTTCTTGATTTTTCTCTACATATTATAGACTAAATGATCAATTGAGAAATGCTATCACTAATAAAAATAATGGTTACTTGCAGCTCTAGCCATATTACTGTAGGTAAGAGTCAAACCTAATGTGCTGCAAAAATGGGTTGTTGCATTTATGAAAAGTGCAACACTCATCATATGTTGAATGCTACAAAACTAAAACATTATATTGTTACTGTTTAAAGATATAATGATTATCACTTACAACAGTGTCACTGTAAACTCAGAGCCACAGACATACACTTAAAAAATTGTGCATAGCATGGCCAAGCTGACTTAATTCCCTGTTAAATGTACAGTGGTGGAAGAGGTAGGAAAGTTTACCAGCAAAAGTACAAAAGTAGTATTATTAGCATAATGAAGTTGAAGTAACAAAAGTAAAAGTAGGCCTACAAATTGGACAGAGTAGCCCATTTGACTTTATGCTTTAATATAATGATGCATCACACTATTTATCATACATTGTATGTTAAATCATAATCTGCAAAGTAATAACCATAAAAATAAACTAGTCGAGTAAAGTAGAAGTACCTCAAAACTGTACATAAGTGCAGTACATAAGTAAATGTAGCCTACTTAGTTAGCTTACTTTCCACCACTGTTAATGAATGTACTGAAAAGCTTTATGATTATCTGGGCAAAATGCACTTATGTTACACTTTTCATTTTGAGACATTGTATACTCTAACTACAAAATAAATAAAAAGTAACTTTTTCACGTTATTACTGCCTTTTCCTTGATCTCAGCAAACAACTACAAACAATATATCATTTACCAGAACAATGTATTAAATCACGTCGTGGTCACTCATGTGACCAATGGGGATGTAGCTCAGTGGTAGAGCGCATGCTTCGCATGTATGAGGTCCCGGGTTCAATCCCCGGCATCTCCAGGAAGTTTTGGATCGTGTTTTCATCATTTTTAAATGTAAAATACATCATGAGAGTCGGTTGATGTGTAAAAGCTGGGGTATAGACTAAAATGAAACAAGGGTACATTTCCACACACACTTCATACCTCGACACGATGAACAGCGAGCGTGTAACATGAGTACCCTTCGTGATTGGCCAAACTGAGCACTTGCTCGAATCTGATTGGATGTTGGAGACTTTCTTGGCGTGGGAGTGTTCGTGTACGCGAGTGTCAAACATTTATTTTTCGCCGGCTGAATAATTTTCAGCTGGGTGAGAGCCACTCGATCGAGACACTGTGGAAGAAACAAGAAGTGAGCCTGAGTCCATCTATATTAAACCCAAGTGTAGTGACACATTATCAAAACAATTATGTAACCCGAAACCCGGGATTTTACCTCAAGATTGAAGACATCTTCACAGTGACAGATGGATCATTACTAAAGCACCCTAACTGTTCTACTAAGCAGTGATTTTGCTGGAGACACTGGAGCTGATCTACCCGGTAAATATTTATTTGTTCTCAGGAATGTGATCCACCCTTACAGACAGCACAGATTTGGTAAAATATAAAAACCTTGCATTGCACGATCAAAGCCAGTCTGTCACAGTAACCTACTTTATGAGTGCCGCACCACCCTGAGCATCCAAGTTGCATTTTCTCCTCTCACCCTAACTTGATTGTGCCGGAGAAATGATTTCAGCACACGTCACTCATCTGCATAGGGAGTAAAATGCAACCAGCCTGCAAGGCTTTTTGCGCCCTGAAACCCTCTGTATCCTCGCCGTGTGATAAAAGGACCTTCTAATTGCTGCATATCCGAAACTACAAACATGGAAGGTACAGTTTGCATGTAGTGTCATCCCGAAATATATATTTATGTCCACATATAGGAGACACATCTGGGTTGCAAGCTGTCCAAGATGGATGCAGCGCCGCTGTGCGCAGGGATGCACGGCGGAGCGGCAGCCGGGTATCTTTAAATGCCTATCATCCCCGCGGTTTCGCTTTCATTTATGCCTCAATATTGCAATTTTTTTCACCCTTGCAGGAGTAGGATGTTACTAGCATCCGCCGTAGTGGTATGGGAATGGCTGAACGAGCACGGACGCTGGCGGCCCTACAGCCCGGCTGTCTGTCATCACATCGAGGCAGTCATCCGGAGCGACCCGCGCTGTGGTAGTGTTGTCCTCGGCCAGGTGGACTCTCGCCTCTCGCCCTACATCATCGATTTGCATTCCATGCACCAGTTCCGACAAGACACAGGTGAGGAGGAGAGAGGAGAGGCAGAGACACACGGAGGAGGGTGTAGCGGTTTAGCCGGGCCTGAGGTGGAGGCCTTTTTATTGCTCATGTGTGTCTACTTTATCATTGCAAGCCCTTGTGATGATTCTGCTCCAGATGTTGATGCTTTGATGGGGTGTTTTGCTGCAAAGTGGCTTCTTCTACAGGGTTTAAATTCTCCTGTGCTATGACATAAATGTCATTGTTTGTATGTTAAATCCCCCCAACCTAGTCTGGCTGAGTTTCTTCTTTCAATATTTCCAGGTTTATTCATTGAAGGACAGGGATGTATGATGTGCATCTGTGGCTTGTCAAAGTGAAGTGAGTCATTCTGGTAGGATCTGAATGTGTGTGTGTCTCTGTGTGTGTGTGTGTGTGTGTGTGTGTGTGTGTGTGTGTGTGTGTGTGTGTGTGTGTGTGTGTTTGCATGTAACACAGTAGCAGCTGAAGTGTCCAGTCATACTCACAAACACAGTAAACACTTCGCTCCTGCAGTTTCATTGCAAGCACTGTTATCAATACTACTGTTTTGTAAGAGTATATGGACATAAGAGGTGAACTGTCACAAGTCAAAGCTTCATAGCAGAAAGGCAAGCAAGGCAGTGTGAGACAAAGCAGGGAGTTGTCAGATGTCTAACTTTGGCAGAGACCCTGACTTCGTCTCTCTCTCTCAACATTGGCTGACAAAAGCTTTTGTGCAGTTTGTTTTCCAAACCCAGCAGAGGCTGAAATGTGGGAGCTAGGCAGGGTGCCCCAATTTAAATAGGGAACAGGGATGAAGAGGCGGGGGAGGAATTTCAGGAGTCTGAGGTCATAGACAAAATGGGGTTGATGGGGACAGATTTTGTGAATGAACTCCCTTGTTGTCTTGTTAAATGTGGCAAACTGTGCCACACATGCTGTATGGATATCAGTGTTGGATCCCATTCAGTTTCTTATGTTTAGACAGTTTGGGAGTTACCCTATTTTTGCTATGGTCATGGAGGGATTACAGAAGCTAGTGGCCACAGGAACTGAGGGCATGAGAGGTCAGGGGGCCCTTGAGCCAGAGCCTTAGTATGAAGTGACTGAAGAGCTCATTTAAAAGAAACAAAATGACCACAAAGGGGTGGAAAACATCATAACAACATAAGGAAGATCGTAAAAAAACTACAAAGAGATGGAAATTGACCATTAAGAGACACAAAATGGCCAAAAAAGATGCAA
Source organism: Seriola lalandi dorsalis (assembly GCF_002814215.2). Taxonomy (NCBI): domain Eukaryota; kingdom Metazoa; phylum Chordata; class Actinopteri; order Carangiformes; family Carangidae; genus Seriola; species Seriola lalandi. Next base: position 288,223 of record NW_019525471.1, on the reverse strand, counting down.
ACTATGAGTCAGGTGGTCCCATATAGAACGGGTGGAGGGGTCTTTTATCGGTCTGTGTCGATTTTCTCCCAGTCAGTCCATGGCTGCTGTTAAAAGAAAAAAAGAGAATACAGGCTGAACTGTAAAATGAAAATGTAAAATGCATATTTTACATTTCTGGAAAAAAAAGCTGTCATCTCTCACTTTAACATCAAGCTCGCTCATCTTAAAGAAACTTGTGCACCACTCTTGAAGAGAGGATTTGATGTGCGAAGGCTTTATAGTATGAAGAATCTGTAGAGTTTCTCTGGACACCCTGGGAAAGCAAACACAGCCAGCTTTGGGTCGGATAAAGGCTGCCAGCCAATCAGAACGCAGAACACCGTGTGCTGTTACCAGGGGCAACCTGTTTGCCCAAATTCTTAGCAAGCAAACACAGACATGTTGAATTTGTTAGGGTTGTAATCTACTTGTCCACAGCAAATAGTAGTCCAGTCCACTCACCTCCTCTTGCTTCTACCTCTCATCACCCTACATCATGATTACAATATAAGAGACAGAAAGGTGTTTAATATATGCCTCAAACTGTATATTTACAATAATAGTTTAGGACGTGTCCATTGACGTGCAGTAAGTCACTACAGAGTGCTACTCAAGGATACCACACCAGGTTAAATTCTTCATAATCTGCATGAGTCTTTTGCTTATGTTGTGACCCTGTGACCCCTGCCTCAGGTACCCTTCGACCGGTACGACGTAGCTTCTACGACCCCACCTCAGCGCCAGGGCAGGGCTGGTTGTGGGAGTGGGAGAACGACGCTGGCAGTTGGACGGCGTACGACACGGAGGTGGGCATTGCCATCCAGGCGGCACGAGATCGTCAGCAGCCCTGGCTGGACCTGGCGCCGCTGGGTTTCTGCTACCTCATTGACTTCGAAAGCATGACCCAAATCAACGGGCAGACACAACGCTGCCGGCGCATCCAGCGCCGCTCCGACTTGGCTTACCCGCTGGTGTCAGGGCCCCTACCCAAGTCCCACCATGCCTGGGGCCCCACGTCAATGCCCGGCCATGGAGGACTGCTTGGTGTGGATGTATCTGGAGTGGGCATGGGGATCAGGATGAGCAGCAGTGGGACTGGAAATGGGAGTGCGTACCCCAGCGGGGCTCTCCCTGCTTCAGCCATCACCTCTCTGGGACAGCCCTGCGCCTGTCAGCAGTGTATGCTGGTGCTGAGTGTCAAAGCGGGCACCATGTCGGCTGCTCACACTCTGGGTCGGAGACCGCCACAGACCAAGCCACCTAGTCCCAAAATCAGCAGTCACCCTGTCCCAGGAGGGTCGTACTCACTAACCCTCCCTCGGCCTCCATCCCTGTCGCGGTCATTCTCCCCAAACAGGACGTCTATAGTTGGGGCGACAGGTGGCTTCAGTGTAGGTGGTATGGGTGGTCCAGGAGGTGTAGGTATCATCGGTGGTAGTGGTGTTAGCAGTGCCAGCCTTGGCTTTGGAGGAGGCTTCACCCACTCTCTTTCCCTCCTCGGCTCAGCTACCGCCGCCCTCTCCATCTCCTCCACCCGTCCCCCTCCTCCACCTCTCCCCCCACCTCCGCCGCCTCCTCCACCTCCCTCCACCACACCCTCATCTGTCGCCACCTCTCCCCCTCACCCCTCCACCTCCTCCTCCCTCTCTGCTTCCTGCTCCGCCCCTACAGCGCCCGCTCCAGGCCCACCTCTCATCTCCACGGCTGCCTCCACCTGCACGCCCTCGCCTTCTGCCCGCGTCCTTGGCCCAGTGTCTTCGTCTGGTGCTGCTGCCTGCGCCGCCCCTCTGCCGCCCCGCTCCAGCCTAGCAGGGCTGAGCCGACCAGCACTGCAGCGTATCGCCATGGCTCAGTCACGTGCCCTCATCGCCTCGGGGTGAGTAGACCAAATATTCTCTTATAGCCTAAAAAAGTTCAAGAAACGATAAGAAAACCTCTGAAAATAAAGTGTGAATGTAGCATATTCAAGCAAGATTTACATTCCTACAAGAGACCCATCAAAAAAAAAATTTGAATTGTCTCATGTGTTTTTCAATTTAGTCCTAAAATTAAACTCTTCTTCTGTGCAGATGAATGAACAGACTTGTCAAAAGTAGGTGTGATGTCCTCATCACCCAAACAAAGGGTGCGGTGTTCACTGATTGGAAGGCAGTGAAGTTACATGTAAAGCACCCAACCCCAAATGTTTGTTATGTATCACTGTCTGGCTGGTTTGTGACATTTTAATCCCAAAGTGTTGCTAAAATATTTCATGTATTATTCAAATGTACCCAGTGACCACACCCCATATCAGTTTACTATATACAAAAACAGAATGAGACCAACTGAACAGGATATGTAAGAAAAATCAGTTTAGACAGGAATTTCTCATTTGTTTGAAGGCCTCATTACACAGTGTCTGACATCAGCCTCATTAGCATCCTTGAGCCTTTAAAATTTGTGACAAAGTCCACCAGGCTCGTTCATTTCCATGGAAAAACAATGAAGAGCATTCATACTGAACAAGCGCCGCTCTCACACATTCCAGACTATTGTCATGCAACAACTAAATGATGGATTTAAACACACATACACTTGTGCACATATAGTTTGTTTGTGGTTAGTAAATATTTTTCACCCAACATTAGGGGACTTGGGGTCTAGGAATCAGAAAAGCCTGGGAATACTTGCACATGGGCTGGTTACCGTAGCAACCTATGTGGACCAGGGGTTTTTTTTTTTTTTTACAAAGCAGGTTTATGGAGTTGTCTGAATAACTTAAATCCTCGGCCCTCTCAAATATGAAATAAGGAGTAATATAAAAAGAACCATTTCATTTTTTACAGCAAACCACATCTGGATTGCATCTTGGATGCAGCTGAACCACATCTGGGATGTCGTGATTGTTATCAAATGTTCGGTATGCAGTGTTCCCCTTGTGCTGGTGACTTCATTTTTTTGGAGACTGCTGTAAAGTAGAGACAGAATTTTGGAAATTATAGTCAGGAAATCTGGAATGAGGTCCAGTGAGCCTTTAGCTTTAGTGTGTAGAGAGACGTACGGCACCTGCACCTTATATACTCTATAATCCTGAAAGTGCTGAAAGAGTTGCTGTCACCAGTTGTATTAGACAATGTTATTCATTAGGAATGTTTTTGGAAATTTGGTGATGAAAGCAACATATCAGTAAAAGTGAGTTTTTCACAAAAATAGATTTTCATATTGTTTTGATTATAGTGTTTTCTTCGATACCAGCCTTCCTTAAATATTCAATTTCATCCAAGAGCTTGGCAATAGTTTTATTATGGAATAAAACATATCAGGCACTTCTTTCTTCTTTTCTTTTTTTTTAAAATTCAAAGCAGATTATTTTTATAGATCTTAAAACATGTCTGTAGGGTATTTTTAACAACTAAAGGTTCTGATCACGTAGATCATTCTCCACGCCATTCAACACCAGAAGAGCACTGTGTGACCATCCGGTATTTAGGTGTTAAAGTCGTTTTGACAGTATGTCAGCATAAGTGAATGTAATAAGGTGAAGCAAGTCACAGTGTCCAGATGCCATAGCCAGAGGGCGCTGGTTAGCAAGATGTTTGTGGTTCAAAGAAGACTATTAGAACAAGAACACAGCTGTTTCCTCATTTTTTTTATCATCCCATTCTGTTTTGCAGCTGGTGGTGGCGCCTTCTAGTGAGCATGTTACAAATTTTAGCATCTAGATTTCATCATACTCCAATTACAGCCTTTCATTTTATAACATATTTTCCTTAAGTCTCACTGAAAGAGATGTTTCTGGGATGCTTTTTGTTTTGCAGTTGCCTCAAATGTGAAAATGTTAAAGCCTACAAGAAAAGCGATACGTCATGCATCCCAGACAGTTCAAAAAACACTGTGTCACTAAAGAGCAAGTCTTAATGAATTTGAAAAAAAGATGTGGATAATTTTCCATGTGAGCCACCTAACATTGCCCCAGCAAAGCACCCCAAGTTTCCGAATCCTCACATTAGCCTTGACAACTTCTGCAAAACAGTTTAGCAGCAGCTAAGCCTCAGATTAAAACCAAATACCACAGGCTTAATATTCCTGCTCCAGTAATCTCTGCATTCTGTGTCAGGTGAGATGTGTGACTGAACCATTCTTTCAACATATCAGGTGAGAGTACTCCTCTCTCCGACAGATGGTCGCACCTGCTGCTGTAGTAAAACCAGCGACGTCACAGATGAAGCGTCACTCTGATCCCGTCAGCCTGGGATTCTCTGCTCACCTCTCTGTCGCTCGCCCTTCTTCTCTCCTTCAGCCTTTTCTTAGCACAAGCTCCACTTAGTGCTCCTGCTGTCATCCCCAAATTCAGTCATTGCACCACATGTACACCACATGTACACTGATGTGTGGCTTCTTCTAACTTCCTGGACCTGGTGAACCCAGTGACAGAGTTTTATCATATAAAGCCACATATATACATGTAGGTAATTAGGCTCATATTTCTAAATCATAATTTTAAAATAGAAAACAGTTGAAAAAAGTGGATTATTGACCTTTGTTTATAATGAATACTTATATTAATTTAAGTCTGCTCAAAGAAATAAAGTGACGTATCTTTTTATAGTTGACAGTCATGGTGCTGTAATGCATTCTAACACAGTTATACTGTATTGTGATCATAAGTGTCATTGATAACCTAGTGTATGCTTAAAAAAAAAAAGTGTGTGGTGAGTTCCTTGTAAAGTTTGTTTTTGTTGATCGAGCTTGCCAGTGAAAATGAGCAGATGGTTTCTTAGTGAAGATTTAAACTCTGAGGGGTCTCCAACGTCACAGATTATCACACACCTGTTGTGGTCCTTTCTCCGCTCACTGCAGTGGGTTTGATTTTGTGCCACCGCCGCAAAACGTCATCACGCGTTCCCGAGCAAAGTTTTTTGCTCCTTCTTCCAGGGTTTATCTCTTTTTCTTTTTTGACTTGATTCAAGTTTCGAGCTTGTATTTGTAAAGTGTGTGAGTGAGGCCATATGCCACAGCTTGTGTGTGTCCATCACCCAGTTCTGCAGATGGAGGCTGCTCTAATGCCACTAGATTAGCCTGGATCAAAGAAACGTGACTGGCTGACACACCCCTCCTTCTCTTGTTTCCCACCCTTTCAATGCTTTTCTCCCACTATCCTTTAATCTTTTAATCATTTTGCTAATGTTGCTGTGTGACCTGCTTGTCAGACAAATGTCAATCAACTTATTCATGCTCAGGTTTGAGCCAGTCAGCTGCACCTTTTGTGACTTTGTGAATCACGAAAGGCACGTACACAGGAAGCTAATACTGCAACTTGGACATGTTGTAGGTAAACAAACCAATATAGTAAGACAGCACAGTGTAATCAGATTGACCAGTAAAGGAAAAGAACAGTACAGTGACTCTTAACTGTTTATGTGTCATTGTTGCATCATTTATTTAGAGGGAAAAATATTGCTGATGCATACAGACACACAAAAAAGTTAGTCATTCATATCCTACAGCCTCAACTTAACTGTAGCCTCATCAATAACTTGTTATAGATATTTGAGCAAATTTAATTCATTTGAAGATGAGCAGGTTTAGCATCAGAAACTTTAAATCAATTGATGCACCAACAGGTGTCCTCCCATTGCTTCCTTCTGGTAAAAGACCCTTATCTGACGTCCCTCAGCCTCTTCTTTAAGTTTTATTGGGTTAAATAGCATCTCAGACTCTGCTCGTCAACATATCTGTTTAAAGCCTTAGTTGGAGACATGTATGTATGGAAGAAAATACATTAAAAAAACATATAGATTCTCAGAGAAAAATGATAGAGATAATACTTATATAAACAGACAGATGCATAATGTAGAAACACTAAAAACAGCAGAGAAAACAAATGAAAGATATTTTAAACAAAGTTAACAGTAAAAATAGCAAAAAATGACTGTATGTGGGAATATATACAATCAGTTATTGTAGTCACAGTAATAGTAAGTTGGAATTGATATGTTTTTTATAAAAATATTTTAAGTTTTCTTAAGAAAGGAAATAAATATGAACCTATATACACTTTAAAAGAACAAAATAAAAGTAAAATATGGGCCAAAGGGTGTCCATTAAAGATACATAAATGAAACAAATAGAAGATAAATAGACAATATCATAAAATACTTTACTAGGGCAGTGGACTGAAATGTAAACCTTAATTTTATTATATCAACATATGGTGATATTTATGTAGTGGCACTGTGTTAGTACCCAGCTGTATGTGCTCATGTCTGTCAGCCTTATGGCAACCTGGCAGTGTGACACAGTAACTAACAGGTAATCCCTGCTGTGACCAATCTCTGACATACAACCAGAGTTTAGTCAACAGATGGAAACAGGTGGATTAGCCCTATAAAAGAGGAAGGAGACCCGACACCAACGCACAAGGAGAGGAGGAGCGAGACGGCAGAGAGATACACTGACATACTACTGTTAAACCTCAGGATCGATCAGAGGCAGGAAAAAAAAGAGAGGAGTCACAAACAACTGGAAAGAGACGAATAGTGCGACAAGTGGATATTGTTGCTGGAATATCTTGACTCGTATTTGTGGTCTCTGGTGCTTTCAAGAAGGAAAGATGACTGTTATCAAAACTGGCAGACCGTAAGTACACTTCTGTGACTGGATAGTCTCTGTGGCGACACTGTTGTGCTCATCGCAAACTCCATTTCCATTTATGAGCAGAGATATAGTACAGCTGTGCTTAAAAATAGTGTGATATTTTATCAAAATAAGGGCATATATGTTCAACTTCCATTGATGTCACGTCAAAAATATCTATAGGGCTCATTCAACACATTTAAGGATGTTTTTATTTTTGTTTGGTTGTTTTTTGTGGCTGGCAAACTAAATGGAAAGCGCTGTCCAATTCCTGCATAAAATCAAAGCTGCTTTATCTGGACATGAGTTGACGTCCTCATTTTAAGTTGAAAATACCTCGTCTACTGTCTAATCGTCTTTCAAAAAGGCATCTTTGAATTCAGTGACAGTTAATGGAATCATTTTTGATATCGTGTTCTATCAGTTGTACCCAAGAATTAAGAGCATTTGCCATGTACTGTCATCTAGGTTAAGCCCTAGACAGCAGGAAGTGCCATCTAATCATTTTAGGACAGTATGTCAAGTCAGCGTCTGTTTGTCTCTCCACATGACTTGGCAAAAGCGCCTTAACCTGTTGACACCTGGTGAACTAGGAAGTAGCACATGCCTGGGGCGGCTGTGTGTAATTCTGTCTGTTTACAGGTGACTCATCAGATTTTGACGCGAGGTTGCTGCGGTGACCTGACCTGTAGTGTGTCTGCTTTTGGTGTGTCATTGATCTGTAGATTAATGTGCGTTTGTCTTCTTGTGTTTCAGAGTGCCAACAGTTCCAGTGAAGAACCTGAATGGATCTAGCCCTGTTCACCCTGCACTGGCAGGTAAATGTCCTGACGCATCCAATTATCTCATTTTATTTAAATCTTTCAGAAGTACTTTCTTTAAAATTAGGTCTAAAATTCACGAGACATCTTACTCATTAAAGTTTGTTATACTTTTTCTTGTTACTGATCTACTGCCCTACAGACGACACAGCTAATGATATTTGACCCCATATTTAACCAGTCTTTGAGTAAATCAACTGGCCAGCCTTCACCGGTTTGGTGAATAGATAATTCCCTGGATAAAGAGCTCATCACGCAAAGAGTAAGCCCCAAATACAGCGTCTCACACCCCCCCTCTTCTGGCTGTACGCAGGTATTACAGGCATCCTGATGAGCGCAGCAGGACTTCCTGTCTGCCTGACCCGCCCACCCAAGCTGGTGCTTCATCCTCCACCTGTCAGCAAGAGCGACATCAAGCCCGTGCCCGGTCTGGGTCACTGCTGCCGCAAGACTACCAAGAAACAGGCCCGTAAAGGTGGGTGTAATTATGATGAGTCTGCTTTTGCTTTAGGCTGAATGTGCGTTTTGCTCATAAACAGATCATCATCGTACTTTGTGTCTTCACTTCGTAGGCAAGACCCCTGAGGAGGTGGTGAAGAGGTACCTTCAGAAAGTTCGCAATCCCCCAGAAGAGGTGAGTTCTCATTTTCGATGATTTTCAGCTAAATAAGACATGAATGTTAAAAAATCCTTGACGACTTTCAACATTGTTTAAGAGCCTCACTAAAGTATTTTAACATCCAAATATCACTGCGACAACAGCTGCAAAATAGGATACTAACATTTATAAAGTGTAATATTATGACAGAATAGAATTTCCTCTTTTTTCTCCACTTTTTGATAGTATAGCAGGAAAAAGAATAACAAAGAGAAACATGAGCCTATAGTCACATTTTCACCAGAGTAGATTCTAGAAGCAGGTTATAGAAACAGTTTATAGGTCATAAGATTGTTTTTAGGTTAAAAACTAGCACTTAAACTTTTAGGGTTCTTGGAAGTGCCGGCAAAAAGGTTTTATCAGAAGTATAGCAACTTGGTTTTCGGCCAAGTCTCATGGCCTTCATCAGCAGGTGGAGTTGCTCAGGTGTGATGGAGATGGTGTCACATGATCTAAGTACTGAATCCCGGTTAGATGATAACAGGTGGTTATTTGGGCAGAGGAGATCGTAACCCTTGACAACGGAGCAAACTCAGTCCGCTAATGAAGGCCATGAGATGTGGCCAAATTACACTCTTGAGCCAGCAGCTTTACATCAAACAACTGGAACATTTGAAAGGATTTGTTTTTAATTGGCCAACAACAAAAAGCACAACAAAAAGATTGAATGAGACATAAATTACACTTTACTTCCTCTTCCCAACTCAGGACTGCACCATCTGCATGGAGGCCCTGGCAGGACCATCGGGCTACAAGGGCCCCGGCGTGGGCGGTATCTCCCGGGCTGAGTCGGTAGGGCGCCTGGCACAGTGTGGTCACCAGTACCACCTCCAGTGCCTCGTTGCTATGTACAACAACGGCAACAAGGATGGCAGCCTGCAGTGCCCAACCTGTAAGACCATTTATGGAGTCAAGACTGGCAACCAGCCCCCGGGCAAGATGGAGTACCACGTCATCCCCCACTCACTGCCTGGCCACCCTGACTGCAAAACCATCCGGATCATTTACAACATCCCTCCTGGCATCCAGGTAAACTGAGGCCAAGTTTCTGTGGTACTTGATGCAAAAACGATGAGTCTGTTAGGTGTTTAGTCTTTGCTTGAATGATGTGATGAACTGTGATTTCTCTCTTTAGGGCCCAGAGCACCCAAATCCAGGCAAACCCTTCACCGCCCGTGGGTTCCCCAGACACTGCTACCTCCCTGACAGCGAGAAGGGGCGCAAGGTAAATGAGAAAACATCTCCTCTTCCTGGTTTCATGTGTAGCATGAAGATTACATGACCAGATTACGTGATGCATTGACTTATTGTCTTCATCAATTTCTTCATCCAGGTTCTGAGGCTGCTCCTGGTGGCGTGGGACCGCCGACTCATTTTCTCTGTTGGTACGTCCAGCACCACTGGGGAGTCCGACACGGTCATCTGGAACGAGGTGCACCACAAGACGGAGTTTGGCTCCAACCTGACTGGCCATGGGTATCCTGACCCCGGCCACTTGGACAACGTCCTGGAGGAGCTTAAGGCTCAGGGCATCACCGAGGAGGAGTGTCTACCCAGAGACTGAGCAGAGACATTCAAGACACGGAAAGCACGAGAAACCAGGCCGGAGTCTGTAAACACACAATGCTGGGAAGGGATCCACAGCTCGACAGGCGAATTATTTTCTAAATCTGACAACATGAACAGAGAGGAACTTTTACCACCAGAGATGGAAAACAACTTCAAATAACAAAACTCTTCACAGGAACATTACAGAAATAGTTTCAGCAGAAATTTGCTGAGATTCAAATTTCTCTTATGACTGCATGAGTCAGTTTTGAAACATGGGAAATAATTTTCTTTCCTGATGCAGTAAACAGTGTCAAGATTGCAGATGTTATTCAGTGAGACATTTGAGACCACTGTGCACATATGAGTCCGTGTTAGATTAAAAAAAAAAAAAAAAACTGTCATTTATACTGTGAGACTTCTTATCAAGAATGTAACTAAGTGAATTTTGCTGAATTGAAGTGTTTACCACTACTACTGCTGCTATGTGGAACTGAAAGGAGGTTAAGATGGAGACAAAGTGGGGTCTGTAAGTTTTTTTTTAAGTGTTTGTCCACAAGCAGAAATAACTTTTCACTGCAGATAAATATTTCAAGTGTATAACTGGATATCTGAGCATGGATATTTGCTGACCTCTAGTGGTACTTTTCCAGAACTACATTCCTTTTTAGGTTTGATTTTTAAATTGTATTGTTGTATATTATGAATACTTGATATATTATATGATATCGTTTCCATTATATCATGTTTTTATATTTTAATTTTACAGTTTTGTTTTATATGGTGTGTTTCATTGCATTGTTTTTGGGTGTGACGTGACAGAGTGAGATGTGGGGTGAAGTGAAGATAAGCTGCTGGTGTACCTGAGTTTGCCTGACACTTTATATGCCATTTACCAGCCCCTTTCTTTAAAAAAAAAAAAAAAAAAGATCATTTTCAGTATTTTGTATTTGATGGGTTAACAAACTGACATTCCTTAATTGTTCTGTCCTTGGAGCATGGGTGCATCTAATAGCTTTCTGTGTCTTCTCGTATCTGCATTACTATTAAGGACTGATAGAGGAAAAGCTACTATGGATTATACCCCCCCACCCCCCTCCCAGGAGGAGTAAATACCCAAAAAGCTAGGATTGAACCTCCTGCCTGAGCTCAGATTTGCACAGAGCTTTCTACTTAGTATCAAAAGGAAACGGACAGCTTGTATCTACTGTACTTTTGTGTAGGACACACACACCAGCCTCAAATGCTCTAATCACACTACAAAATGTGGTCTTTAGTTGTTTTTGTCATGTTTAGTGTTTGCCATGAGCAGGTGCAAAAGACTATCTCTTGTTGTGGATCCAGCTTTGGCCAAAGTGGTCCAGTCAGTTTGCATTTAGTCCATTGTGGACTGGTTTATTATGAGGTACAAGATGTACAACAGTATGTGTTGACATACTAATGTAGGCCAACATTAAAAGCATTTATACTTTATGATACTTTATGTATGCACTGTACCGTATGTATGTGTTTTATGTGCACAAATTTGCATTAAACGTTTTTTCTAAGGTTCAAAGAGATAACAAAACCCTACTCTGGTTTACTCTTTCATTTTATTTAACATTGATAATGTAATGTTTATTTAAGTCCATAAATGTGCCGCCTTTTATTACATTAAAGTGAGACTATATGTAACTTTTGATCAACAGCAGCCGCTATGGCAACAAGTGACAAATACTTATATATAATTATAAGATAATGGTAAATGCTAAGACATAGTGTACTGGTTGTAAAATGAATGAGTCCACTAACTGAACCCATTAACTGCTAACATTAGCTAACAATCGCCACCATGAGCTACTGGTCATACCAGACCAAACAAGACTGTAGCAGCAAAACTCAGTGGTGTATCGAATTGACCAATGCTGCGTTTGTTTACTTCTGAATTCAGCTCTTCATTTATAAGAGCATAAATGTACGGTTTTTATTTTCAAAAGTTACATAGTCTCGTTTTAAAGAGCATTCACATTATCTGAACCTGAACGCTACATTACATCTCACTGTTGCAACATACAACTAAAAATGTAACCGTGGTTTCATATTGTATGTTTGAGTCCTATCTACATTTTCAAAGTAGCACCACAATGTTTTTCATTCATTCATCTTTGATTTACCAGAAATTATTCTCTAAAAAATTAGAAACACTAATTGTGGCACTGGAAATGAAAGGGTTTTAGAGATGTTGTTTTTTTTAGCTGGTTCAGACACATCATCCCTATGGGTTCAGTGTTTTCATCTTTTTTAAATCAATGTCTGTTCAGTTATTGCTCTGTTAAGTTTGCAATATGAAACCTTCCTTTCATTTGATTTAAACCTTTGTATAAATATTCATGGAAAGATTAAATAAGATGACAACAAAGACTGCACAATCTAGTTACAGTATGTTTGAAGTACAAGCAACTTGCATATAAAGTACAGTGGGACTATTAAATCGAAAAATAAGTTCAGATCAAATCAGTTTTCTCTTGTTTGTGTTTGTGTGCCGTGTTGCTGTTGCTGTGTTCCCTAAAGCACTACAAACGAATAACTAGCAGAACTACTTCTTTGTCTCTGGCTACAGCGGATAAATGTACCAATATGACATTTTCCAGGATAGTGGAGTGATGGAATAGTAAAAATAAGTGATATGTCTCCTGAAATGTTGCATTCACTTAACTAAACTGAGAAGTATTGCAGGGTTATTTTACTGTGAGTGGAGTTCAACTATTAATTAACAACATACAGGTAGCACAAGGATTATAAATGATTTAGTTTACTCTGCGAGTGTTCAATAATGCAGATTATGATGATCTTGAATCTACATATGTTATACGTAGTATTGTGTTGTGAAAATTTGATTTCTGGTTAGTCCTGTCCTATAGTTAGATTTTACAGTGTGGTCTGATTTTATAGATCACTCACATTACTGACTTCTACCTCTAGACATAAGTGGCGCATGACCAGTTTATCTGTAGATTAGTCTGGCTCCTGGATTAGTAGTCTGGATTACCTCCACTTTAATGAATGAAAAACTTTATTAAAGTAACTAAATACAATTATATGGACCCCAAGATCGCGGGCGATTTTAAGCAGCTGGGATCGTAAAGTCACTGAAATAGTAAGTATTTATTTGTACATAAGCATTTGAAATTCACTTTAGGATAATTTATTTAAAATTGTCAATGCAACAATCATAATCCTGCAAAAAAATCTACATACCTAAAAGAAACGTAATTTTTTTTCACTTTTTTAGCTACAGACCTTTTAACTGGCCAATAGAGACGAAAGGGAAAAACAAACATGCAAAACCTTTCACACCAACTTTCATTCACTCTTCCATTTCTGCAACGGCAGAGCTTAACGTTTGTCTTAAGTGACAGATGTGATGGATGGGGTAAAGCTGCCAATTTGCATTATGAAAATACACGAGCCGCCTGTCAGGTTAGTTAGGAGCAGATGGGTTAAGGTTCTAATGAGGCCAGAACTGAGTTAAGCCAGACTGACGTCAACTAGTGTCACTAATAAAGATGAAGTGAGGCTAGAGAAATTGTGCATGTTAAAGTAAATATGGACAAAGCAGCAGCTTAGGTGCTGTAGAGAAAGAGTAATTTGGGTTTTACTGTCTATGTGTTTGTGTAAAAGACAGTGTGGCTTTGGTACATTCATGTTTTTAGGAGAAAAAAAAAGAAAAGGAACAGAGCGAGAGGGAGAGAGACAGGGAGCAGGAGACAAGAGGAAAATTACTGATGATGAGATTGAGACGGGGTAGAGGGGGATCCGTGCCTTGGTGAGACTTAAATGGGGGAGGGGTCTCTCCAACTGGAGAGAGAAACCCCTCCTGCAGGGGTCCATTGTCTACCACCCACAGCTATGAATAGAAAGCTGATTACAGCAGTCAGCATATTGTATTCCATTGCAGGGTTGCCTACGGCTGATCACCGCATGTTGCCGTTTTGTTTTATGTCTCCCCTCTGTTATTTCCACCTGAAGTGTTTCACAGTTTTTCAGTGAAAGGCTTTTGCTCTCCTTTTAGGTTTAAACTGCAGGCTGGAAGTGTTTTCTTTTCCTCTACATCATGCCAGACGAAGCAAACCTCCCCTCTCCCTGTCTCAAAATGACTTGTCTATTATTAAAAGCTTTTAAATGGAGCAGTGTGTTGGCTGACTACCAAATCTAGTGCCTTGTTGCCAAGGAAACACATACCCGTGGTCTCAGCTCTCTCTTTTTTTTCCCCCTCCCCCGAGGCTCATATTTCAAAACTGTCAGCAATCTGGTGCGCTCACACTGCTGCCTTTCAGCTAAAAGCTTTTTGTGCTGCTATTGGAGCAGAATGGAGGGGAAAAGAGAGCAGATGGGAGTGGTTAGAGGGAAGGGGAGGGAAAATGAAGGGCCTCCCTCACCGTTGCCAAGGCAACTTGATGTCACGGTGACATCACGCACCACTAAAAGCTTTTAACCGGATTCCTCTCCTGCCTTAGGCCCCATTTTGAGTCCTCTTTCAGCTAGGCTAGGGGGAAGGGCACAGGCAGGACAGTGGTGTGTGTGCCTTTTTGCATGTATCACTCCCACACCTCACACAGCTCTTAGCACAGTAAAAGGCTTTCAAATTCAACCTCTAAAGATCCTATTTCTGCAAACACAGCCAGAACAGGCCAAGAGAACCATTTCAAAAATGGCATCAGACGATGGTTTCAGCTACCTAATGCCAGGCCACAGTGAGAAACACAGGCGGGCCCCGAACTGGACCGACGGTGAAATGAAAGCCCTCCTGTATGTGTGGGAGGAACACCACAACGAACTGAAAATGAGCAAGAGGAACGCCAAGGTTTACGAGAAGATGTCCCAGAGGTTTTTCCATCTGACCGGAGAGCAGCGTTTCAAAGAGGAGATCAAGATGAAAATCACCAACATGTCTTTCCAGTACAGGCAAGTACACCAGATCCCAATGTCCATTCAGGGTTATGACACCAAACTCCTGCTGCTGCATGACTATAAACATCACTTTTCTTCTCCAACAGGCGACTGAAATCTACAGTTGGTGAAAGTGGGGAAACACCAGATTGGCCGTACTATAAATCCATCGAGAAGATCCTCTCCAAGCCGCTGGAGAACGGGCGGGTGAACTCTTTGGAGTTTCAGGCCTCCGCTGCAGGGCCCTCCACTTCCTCCCAGTCTACAGACAACCTGGCACCCCAGTCGGAGGAGGGGATGCTGGGGTTCCTGCCAGAGTACACGGGCTCCTCAGATGAGATGGAGATAAAGCAAGAGCTGGACTCTTTGAGCTCTGACAGTGACAACACACAGGGCTCCAGGTAACAAAAACTAGACGAGATACATGTGTGTGTGTGTGTGTGTGTGTGTATGTGTCTTTTCATTACTGTTAAAGGCAATTTGTCTTCTATTGTTTCAGTGAAGCAATCCACAAAGGTTGCTCACACAATATTCAACTAAGCTGACATAACAGAGTCAGAGATTGTGAAACTGAATTTCTAGAATACCTTTATCTAGGATCAGATCAAACTGAGAGTAGATCAATTCTGACCAACAGGTCTGAGGAAGAGAAGCATTTCCTTCTTTCAGCTGTATTTTGTATTTTGTGGCCTTACACAGCTGATGGAGTTACTCAGTTGGCATGAAAATGGTCTAGGTAGTCAAATAGAGAACAATATGTAGGCTATAATATAGATTTATATGATATCTTCATATTATATAACGCCTTGATTTGACGCTATCATATGACAACAGTGTGATTGACCGCAGCCACCTGTTATCACCTGACATTCATTCATTCATTCAATTAATTGACAAATTCAAGCCATTCAAGTTCAAGCCATTTCCCTGACAACTGAGTAACTCCCTGGATATGGATATGGCTCTCAGCAGTAGACTGTTTGGTTAGGTGTCTTAGGTGCTTTTTTTTCAGTAACTGCCAATTTCACATGCTGTTGTCTTTAAAACTATACATATATGGCACAACAACGGGAGTAGCTTTAGCCAAAGATTGCTGCTTCAGCTAGATTTGTCTCAGTACCGTTAGCTGTGTGTTTGAGTAGTTTGGGGTTTAGCGTTAGCTATTGTAACAGTTTGTTGTAGTTTGTAATTACAGCAAATTTTGCACGCCATTTCTTTGAAATTATACATATATGACATAACAATACATTTTTAATGATTGTTATGTATGATTCTAATCTTAATTAATGCATTTTAGCATTTATGTGGCAGTATATATCATTGCCAATTTATTTATCTTATCCAGTATTCAACATACTTTTAAAATACTTTTGGCCTCTGACTTGGGAAGAAAGTTGCTGATGTTAACAAATGGCAGAATTGTTCTGTTATTGAAGATTTAGGACCAACATGAGCTTTTGAACCCAGAGGTGACAGTGCCTGATCTGAAATGTCCCCTCTCTGTTCTCCAGCTCCCACCCTATTTCAGCCAGGAAGAGGCATGCCAACAAGCACCTGTCCATGAAGAAGAAGAAGCTGCGGGTGATGCAGGCCATGCTACAGCAACAAAAGAGGTCGAGCCGAGCAATAGAGGAGACGTGCAGGGAGGTCCGTCGAGCCTTGCACCAACAGAACCTCCTCCAGGTCCAGTGTGTGCAGCTGCAGGAGCGTATGATGAACCTCCTGGAGAAAATGATCCAGCCTCCCTCCACCACATCAGCGTCATGGGGTCAGAGTGGGGCCAAAGACCCAGGGAAGCCATGAAGTGTGTGGGTTATGATTGCTGGGAGAGATCATGGTCTTGCCTCACCTGTAGCCTCTGACGCAAAAATAAAGAAGGCTATATTTCTTTGGATTTCAGTTAGACATTGAACAGAGAAGTGCAACAATTTGCTCTTATGATTTCTGAAGGTGTCATCAGCCTGAATACCTTTAATGGGAGGTAATCACGCTAATAATCACAATGACGTAGACATACACTGTCTCTTTAGCAGTCGGGGCTCCAATGTTTTCATCTCAAGGATACTTGTATCTTTCTTGATAATTTGTACCCTATTAAAAACACTGTGGGAACAACAGCCTTGCAAAATTAGACTTATCTTGTCACTTCATTTTGTCACTGTGCCAGGATAATTACAAGTTGGGAAGGTTTGATGCCAAAACAGAGCAATTTGTAGCATTATGAACCAGGAGCTGAGGCAATAATCCCTGCTGTTATTGAGTGGGTTGTCAGCAAATAGCATCATAATCAACACAAACTGCATGAGATTTCTTGAAGAAGGAAATTTCACATCTCTTAAATATGTCTTTTATGCGCTCAGTAGCAGAAGAAAAACATGCTGGCTTACTGTTTCCCATGCAGGATACTGAATTGCTTCTAGCCTTGGTTTTTCATTGATGTGGCTCTAAAGATTTGCCTGGAAAAGAGAGATGAAATAATTTATTGTTAAGGTACATATCCTGCTTTCAACTGAAAAAAACGAATCAAGGTGAAGCTCATTTAGATGTAATAAATATACAAACTCGATATAATAAATACTCAAACTCATTCTTTGCATTTTCAGTTTGTGTGTCACTGTGACCACACAGACTAGTACTCTGCCTGCACAGTAATTGGTAGTATATTAAAAGTATATTCAAACAAATAACATTTATACAGCATTTAATCTTGGTTGGCATTGTGCTTTTAGGATTAGACATAAATGTAATTTTTAAAAAAAAATACTACATAAAAGATGACCTGTTCTCCTTTGCATTTCTGCTGAATAAAACACCTCATGGTCTGGCCATCATTTCATGTGTTTCACTGTAATTTTCTCCACTGTTTCCCCAGCATATCTGTTTCTGCAGGGTAATTATTGAAATGCAGAGTACACCGAAGGCAAGGAGCGATAGAGCTGAAATGTTAAAGTCTTTGCCTTCCAGCCTATTTTAAGAGGATTTGGAGAAACTAGGGATTAAGTTAGTTCCATCACACACTACACCAACTTAACGGAAGTCACTGCCTCATGAGAAAGAAATTGTAATAGGCTACAGTTTTTTTTATGAGATGTACACCAAATTGTGCCACCTGTGATTGTTACACCTACCCAATAGTAAATAAATGTGTGTGCAACAGCTTGTCATGGTTTACAGCACTAGGCTATCAATAATCTCAGTCACATGACATGTTTCATCAAATAACTGTCAGTTATTTCCTCTTTGCTGCAAATGTGTTGGCTACACACCTGTTGTAAAGCCATGTGACTTTGTGTGCAGCCGTTGCAGCCCTTTGACCAGAGAGGTTTGTTTACAGACTATCTGCTGTAAAGTGCTGCACCAGTGTGGAAGAGGCAGGGGGCAAGTGATTAAGGTATACAGCAATGATAGCAAAATCATATTGGTAAGATTTTTATTTATTTAATTATATATATATGTATATGTATATATGTATATATGTTGAGAAATTTATCACCAATGTATATTTATATATATATATTTATATACATTGGTGATTGGTTTCTCAACATATATATATGTATATATATGTATGTTGAGAACTTATCACGAGTGCATTTTCGAATCTAATATGCTTCTTCGTGTGTGATGTGTGATTACAGAGCTTATGGTGTGGTTTAAGTATTTCTATATTTAAGTGGAATTGTTCATTAAATGGACCTAGGCTTTTAAATTTGGTTTACTTCAGCGCAAAAATAAAGAAGGTCAACTGACATCAATACCAGCCAATAGGGTCACTCCAATCGTTTGAATATTGAACGTGATAGGCGCAGTGATTGGCCAGAGGGAGACGTCACATGTTCCAGAGACGTTACGCTGTCATGGTTACGGTGAAAGACGCTTTGTGATCTCCTCTGTGAGTCAATGGAGGGAGGCGGTGTTGTCGCGGTTTGCCATATGGACTACTACTGAATCACGGCGCGGAAATATTGTTTTGAATAATTAAACAATGGACGAGTAATGTGAAAAATGTAAATGCGTGGACTTTCATCAACGTGAATGTAAAACCGTGGGCGTTTTTGCGGAACTTTTCGTCCCTGGAAAAGGTAATTTTCAAACTTAGCGTTAGTCCTCAAACAGCCTCATTGTAGTGCTATTATGGGAACGAATTCAGAGTTTAGCATTACTTTATCGGTTTGACGTTTTTATAAGGGAATTTAAAATAAAACTAAAGCAGCCTCAAGGCTTCGTCAAGTGTTTCCTGTGTTGGAAAAATGTTTAACTTCTGTGGTGAGCAGAGTATTGGAACATGTAAAAACAGAGTGGTTGACCGAAACCATAGAGTCTGGTTATCATTAAAGTGCTGTTGGTGAGTAGAGGGCCAGCTGGCACTCTGTTTTAGGGGAGTGGGTGGAGGGGTAAATGGGAGTAATTTGCAAGCTGTGTTAGGAAGAACATAAAAGCTGTGTGCCTTATCTTTGACAGATAATTGCTAAAATAAGATTGATATCAGTGGCTTACTTAGTTATTAAATTTCTTTGGTAGACTTCAAATCCAGCTGGAGAAACACTCTGCCTCTTTATGTCATTAGGTCCATATTATTTTTTCTAATATTATATATTATTTTTCATAATTTAGTCAAAATTAATTTGGGTAGTTGCATTTTAATTTCAAGTATTTTCATTTGTTTCCAAGTGTATCTGTTAAGTATTTTGTAAATCTGTTTCTACCAAATGCTCTAAAATCATGTGTATTATTAGTAGCCTATTCAAGTATAAAGTATAGTATAGTAGTATAAGTACTTAATGGAATTATTTTTACTGTATAGGGCCTAAAAGTAGCCAATTTATCAATGAATGGATTGACAGAAAATGAAATGGCTATTATTAATTAATTACAATTTTCAAGAAATAATGACAAAAATTACTCAGTTTCAGCTTTCTTGCTTTATTTTGTTTGGCTGTAAACTAAAAATCTTTTCAACTGTTTTAAACTGTTCATTGGTCAAAATAAGACCTCAGGCTAGATGTTTTGGCAATTTTTAGGAGTTTCACAGAACATTACCCTCACATTAACCTATTAATTCACAGTATTCAATAGAATAATTGCTAATTATAATATTCATTAGTTTCAGGCCTAGGTTAATGTTTCAGATTAATATTTGATCAAAACAGGTTGCTGTTGAAAGGTGATGAACAACTGAATTATTTCTATATATTTCATATATTTTGTATAGTTTGCTACATTGCAGACAAACTACTTTTCAACTTTGTTTCTTCCTGTTTTTCCCCCCACTTTGGTAACTGTAGCATGACAACAACACAATAGTGTTGGCAACCTGCAAGTGTTTCAGTTCCCACATACTGGATCTCACAGCACCCTACGACAAAGATGAGGATACAGGGACAGCCTGAGGGTGCAAGGAGGCGTCTGGATTTAAATGCAGTCGGTGAGCTCAGGGGTGTGGAGGTCATCCGTGGTCGGGCAGGATATGGCTTTACTATTTCAGGACAGAGGCCATGTCTGTTGAGTGGCATCCTGGAGGGAAGTCCTGCTGACCTGGTGGGACTCAAACAAGGGGATCGCATCATGGCAATCAATGGAACTGATGTGTCCACTGCTTTGCATGAGGCTGTTGTGCAGTTGATTGGCAGCTGCAAAGGACTCTTGCGATTGGTGGTGCATGCTGATGGCCGAATAATGGGGAACCCCATCCTTAATGATGCAAAATTTGGGATTGGCCCCAAAAGTGGTATTTTCCAAAAGGCAGGTGTTCTTCGCACAATCTCTTACGACTCAAGCAATTCCTCATTTAACTCAAGTCTTGCTGTAGCCAACAAACAGAGGCCAGTATCAGAGCCTGATATGTCGCAGTGGTCACAACAGTGGAGTGTTTTACCTGAGAAACCAAAGGAGGAAACTTCCAGAGTGGGGGACACAGACTCTGTTTTTACAGACCCTGAAGAAGTCAACCCCGACTGGAGTATTTTAAATATGACCTTGGTGGTTGGCTACCTGAGCTCCACAGAGCTGATTTTGAACACTACAGGGTCAGAGGAGGATTGTTTAAAAGCTATTAGGGAGCGAATACGACAGTTGGGTACGGAGCAGGATACCCATAATCTGGTGATGATGAAAATTATGTTTGACTGCATCCGCCTTTGTGACGATGCGGGAGCTGTTTTGGCAGCTTTTCCCACTGAGAACCTTGTCTTAGGAGCCGTGTGTGCTGAAGACCCACGATTCTTTTGCCTGGTCACTACAGCACATATAATAGATGGCCGTGTACCAGAGGATGGTCCTCTGCGGGCATCCTGCCATGTTTTCTTTATCGACCCAGAGCTCGGAAACCATGAGGATCACAAAGGGATTGCTGGACGCTTTGGCTTTGACTGCACTCCAGATCCAGATGCCTTGGGCTGTCTGGAATTCCCTCAGACTCCCCCTGATGTCCTTCACTTTGTCACAGTCCTGTACAGTGACATGGGGGAGGCTGTGGAGAGGCTTAGAGTAAAACTGGACATGGAGGCTCAGCAGCAAGCCAAGGAGAATGGTAGCACTGGCAAACAAGGCAGCGCCAGCAGCAATGGGGACAGTGGAATTGGAAATGCGTCCCCCCCTGAGGAGAGAGCGGACAGGGATTTCCCTTCTGCAATCCGAACCCACCCTGGGGCCCACCTCCCCAGCTGTCCGTGGGATTATCCTCCGTATGAAGACCTCACCCCAATAAACCTCTCTGAGAATGACCATAAACTTAATCCAGAGAACAGTGCCAGCACACATTCCCTTTCAGAGTCACTACCTGGTCCTGATTCACTAACCAGTTTTTATGGAGGTCCCCCACCCAGGCTGGAGTTCCAGTTTAAGCCCCCACCACCTCCTCTGCCTTTGGGTAAAAAAACAAACTTCTTCGGAGACCCTCTCAGAGTTAGCCAAAGGTGGTTCTCAAAGCCAAAGTGGCCTAAAGCCCTAAACAGTGATCCTGAGGCTCAGGTGACATTTACCAACAACTGGTCCTCCAGTGTTAGCCTTAGCTCCGGCACAAGTAACCTCCCTCCCCCTATGAGCCAGATTCCTTCAGACAGGTACCAACCAGCAGAAGTCATGATGTTGCCTCCCAGAGAGGAATGGACCAAAAGGTTTCTTGAACAGAGACAGAAACAGCGCAAGGATGGTACAACCAAAAATGTGAGTAAGACAGTTTTTTTTTTTTTACACTTTAAAGCTTATATTTTTACACATTTTGAGATACTTTCTTTACTCAGTTCACACAGGTGAGCTGTGGTCTAAATCAGGGGTTCCCAACCTTATTTCCTTGTAACCCATTACAACAAAACAGTGTCTACTTATGATGTCTCATTACCAATTGTATATGTCTACAGGTTGTGACAAGTTCACCAAAAACAGATTCTTTTCTTTATTTTATTTTGAGATGCTTATATAGGTAAAAAAAAAAATCATTCCACAAATAGCAAATATTGGAGGAAAGCCTGAGAACAGAAACATCATTTTGTTAGCGGAAATATGTGTTTTTTTCTGCTTCCTGTCCCTTTAGCGCCCTGCAACAACTTATCTTGTGACCCCTCGTAGGAGTTCTGACCCCCATTCTAGGTATCACTGGTCTCAATTACCTCCATTTGAGTGACATTAAGTAGTCAGTCACTTGCATTTCCACTGCTTTGCAACAACGAGGTGAACCAGCTTCACTAAAAACAATTTTAAAAAAATGGTATAGATGCTCTTACCATTAAACTGTATATGTTTAAACCTGTTTTTTTTTTATGTTTGTATTTTTTTGAGACACTGTAGGATTTTAAATACTGATGAGTCTTGCATTTGCTCATATACACTGTATCTTTGCAAGTAATTTCTCAGCTTTGTGGTAAAGAGAAAACCTTACACAAAGTGACATTAAATGGTTCCATTGTAAGCACAGTCCCACTGAGACGAGAGTATCTGTTTCTGTACTTCATTCATGTTTAACACAGCGACACAGGAAGTATTAAATGGTCACAGGGAGTTGAGTTTCCAGACATTGGGGAGGGGGGTGTTTTTGGTGGCACCTAAAATGAGATACAATACTACTATTTCAACAGTCATTTGGTGCTGAGTGTGAATTGAATTCAGAAAACACCTGTTGGACCTCAATGATGTCATTGTCATAAACATGTGGATATAGTTTTGTGTGTGTTGCTTTCCTCATTGCCCACAAGATGTCCCTGTGTTGCCATTTAGTCCCGGAAATCAGCCTTTCTCAGGAAGACAGTGATGTGTATGCAGTATCTCTGAATTAGTCTCCTTCTCTCAGCCACAGAAATGGCTCCAGCTAGCTGGCACACAGGCAAAAATAGTTTTGTGAGTGGCTAAATATTTAAAATCAGGGCAACCTAGGTTATGTGCAGCATGTATTCTACAGTTGTTCTATAGTTTTTGAACTGCCATTTTCAGCATTAACTGTAGCTTGCCACCTTATTTATTTAAGCAAAGTATTTTCTTGCGTTTATAAACCAGGTCTGGATTGTGCCTTTGTCCCTGAGCTTGCATTAGATCAGAAAGAAGACAATCTTGCGCAGGAAGCCAGGCAAATTATAGGGTAGAGCCCATGTCATGCAGTGGTAATTATCTGCAATTCTTAAACTCTCGTTCAAGCATTAGCTACAGCCTCTCCAATCATAAGAGTAGGGGTAGCTGGTTAAAATGCATGATCATTTTTGAAGTGATGGCAGGCAGATCTAATTTGTAGTGGCAGTTATTGACAGATTGTGAATAAATGTGTCTGACTTGGTACTTTTCAAAACAGGGCTGTCATAGTTCAGGTTACCCTTGTGTGACCAATTTGCATGTTTTCTGAGAGAACCGTGTGTGATGACCCCATTATATATAAATATAGAAGCTTTAACAGGGAAATCCGTCAAATCTAGAAGAAATAATGACATCTCTAGGCTTTTTTCAGCTGACTTACCTCAAAGTAATTTCTCATTGTACTCATACTGTCATATTTGTATTTTCTCTCAAACTCCACACACCATGTTTGATTGTACACAACTATAATGACAATGAAGTTGAAATAAATTAACTTAATTTGAAATTAATTACAGTAACTTGGAGCCAGTGTTGTTGGCTGGGAGTTAATTTATCTTCATAAGGGTGTGCAACCTCAAAACCGCGAACCAGAATCAAATGCGACTATACAAGGATAACAATCCTTGCTCATCTTTGCTCATCCGTCTCTCCTTTATTTTGATAGGGCTCCAGGTTTTGGGGTATGGGTGTTGCTCGTGCCTCAAAACGCCGCTCTGCAAAACGTCTCAGCCTGGCAAGATCCTTGGATGACCTTGAGGTATTAAATTCTTTTACTTACTGTTGGTTTTCCTAGCATATGAGTTTCTGTTTGAATCAGAACATTCATATGTTTTATGTTTCTAATTTCATTGATTGTGCCATTGTTCTTCTTTCACTAAGGTTGTTTGAAAATGATGAGCAATGGCAGAGTTTTATGTGAAGTGCACCACTTTTTCCATTTGGATAATTCTCTTGTTTTTTTTTTGTTGTTTTTTTTTTCAAGTTAATGGTCTGACAGTCTTCTTTAATTTCCATTCTGTTGGGCTTGTATTTTCAGAAAAGTTGGCTTCACTAATGTGGACATTAAGGTGAACTATCCCCCTTTCTCATTCTGCTCCACTTTGAGCTCTTTTTTAACCTTTCATTTCCGTTGCCTTGAACTCTGCATTTGCTGCTAAACTTGTGGAAGGGGTGGCGCACAAAGTGGTCTTTGTGCACGGCCAGAGGCATGGTCCTGTTTGTTTGGCCTCGCTAATGAGCACTGCTGCACGACTGAATATCGTGCCCACATTCTCTCATATTAATGTTGCTGAGAGACTGTCTTCCTCCAGTGGCCTCTGCATGCATGCATTACTCATGCACACTGATTCACATTCATAAAAACACACGCATACTGTTCCTTCATCTCATAATTACTCTGAATGCACATGAACAGACACAAAAACAAACCAAAAAATGGCATACTGTATATCCACGCATTAGTCACACACAGATACACCCGCTGACCACACATTGTAATCAAAGAGGCATGCCACCAATCCACCTCAGGATTGTCCCAACACATACTAAACAGTGCCGTTGTTAAAAAGCTCCAGGTTCTGAGCAGGTTGGCCCCAGATATACAGTCACAGGATTAAAGATGGCTATAAAAGGTTACAACAGCTGCAGAGTTTCTGCCTGTATAGCACAACTTCTATACTGTCATTCATTGTTGATTTACTGTTATCACTAGACCACAGTATGTTCAGGTTCTCATACAAAAATATTACAAATTCTAAAGGTTCTTCCCCTTCAAACTTACTGAATGTTCAAATTGTGAGGAGCTCGTTTGCAATTCTGGGCAGTGTGACTTATGAAGTTACAAACTTTAAAACAAGAAGTAAAATAATGCATTTTTCTTTTGTCTCTGAGCTCCAAGTCGGCTGATATGTGGAGATCCCTTACTGTGTGTTTCTGTTGGCTTTGTGATGTGTTTCAATATATTTAGTTGCTATGGCTGTGGCTTCGTAGCAGTTGCTAATTATGATGAATCTGTCAAGAGTAAAATTAATTCTTAGTTTACCATCATCCCTAACAACTGATGTAGCTGTTTTCTAGGGATTGTTATCAGACATGTACTCCTGCTCTTTGTTAAGTTTGAAATGTAGAGAACTGGGGAGCTTCAGGCTGCTGTAATCAGATTTCTATTTTACACTTCTTAGGTAGAACTATTTTCCATGGAACAAAATCACATTTGCAGGATAGAGAGCTGGATACTTTCACACTTGTAGTATTGTGTTGAGTTTACTTTGTTACGCAATGTTTTGTCAATTGTAATACCTGGCTCTCACCTCTCTGTCAGGAGCTGCCATGGCACTAAGAGGGAGAGACAGGCTCAGACTGGTCTATCTGGGAAGTATCAGTAGTGTCAAAAAACACTTGCCTTTCATATGGTGGCATCATGGGTAATATGATTTCAGTACATAATCCGGTTCTGACATGTCAGTGGTAGAATAAATGGCTAAAAGGCTGACTTGAAACAGCTGTGGTACGCTGAGTTTGGTTTATGTAAAATAGAATGTGGGCGTCCATATAATGACAGCTTGTGTTCGATTAAACAAGACTTGGATTAGGATGCTGGAATTATTGAGTTATGAGTGTGAATTTTCATTGTCAGGCATACATTGTGCAGATTAAAATTGCATTTAGCTGCTTTCTTTCTTAAACCAACTGGTTTTGAAAATCTGCATTCAGCAAGCTGGATTAATGCTTCCTGCTAAAGGTAAATCACTGTGCTCCTTTGGTTACATAAGATACTTTTTGATGCCAAAGAAGAATATTTAATTGTCTCTTGCAAGGGAAAGACGAGTTTTGTCAAAACACTAGTAGGAACACATTTGCATTTATATAGTTGAATATATTCACCGCTGTGCAAACAGAGGTGTCTGTTGTTTGTTTTGCACACAGCCATATCGACTGCTGTTGTTGAAGAAGTAAATTTCCCTGTCCGAAACTCTGCAAGTGGTCCAAGATTTTGTACCCTTGAATATCTGGTAGAAATTGCATGATTCTACTCCCCAAGGAGAGTTTTAGATGTTTCCAATTAGTGCCCCAAGTGGTACTGGATTTTTGAGGCTGATATTGAGATTTGAGAGTAAGAAAAAAGTTTAACATTTATCTGTAGAACAGTTAATAGCAACACATAACATAAAACAAACCTTTTATTTTTATATCCCTACAGTTTGGTTATTAAAAGATTATATTTTAGATATGTCCTTACCAAACTATGTACTGCCAACACGTTTGTAAATCCCTACAGACATATCTTCAAAATTTCCCTGCTGTAATTTCTTGTTAAATGGACAATTTATCGGTCAGGCTCTACTTCAAGGATGGTATCCAACAAAAGTTTCTCAGGATGCATCCAACACATAGCTATTCAGACTGTATCTGATTGAGAACAATTTTTAACCTGTGCAGTTTTAAGTCATGGTAGGCCTATATGTTCCAAGACATAACACTATAGGGAATGTTTTATGGTTGTCAAAGGCAATTAGATCCTCACCTCACACTTGCCCCGGGGGCTCTCATTTCAATGGCTTCACCCTGAGTGCATGGTCAGATATCAGATGGTGCACTTCTTAAAACTCCTGCCACAGCAAACCAAAGCCCATCCAATGGCGTTACCAATTATGTCCTTATAAAGCATTACATATATGCAAGGTTTGGTGGTTTTAGCAAAAAATTTAGAGAACCACTTGTGTTTTTTGTGAGAAGCAACCTCAACACAAGCTTTAATACTGGAATCTATGAAATCCTCGGTAGAGACAAGCTAGAAACTAGAGCATGAGAGCCTTTTCTCTGTTGAAGGCTGTTGAATTTTGAATGATCAACCTATCAAACTAAATTGTTGACCTTTAATGACTGCTTGTAGTGGGGGTACAAACATGAAAGGTTTTGAAGTGCTTGATTTGTGCATCACTTTATAACTTGTGTATCGTTACGAAGGATGTTGTGAAGGACTCTTCTCAGGGCAAGTTTAGCAAAAAAAAAAAAACGTGATAAACTCTCAGTCAGTGCATCTGGACTCACAAGGACACCGTGAGACTATTTTGGAGTTCACCATCAGTGCTCAGGGCAGACCCTTGTGGATAACCCCTGTATGTGGCCTCGCTGCTTGTTGTGGACAAGCCCAGAACAATTTGGACGCGTGAGGCCGTGTTGCTTTTTCCATGGTCGGTGGTGTGCGTCACAGTGGCTTGCGCAGGAATGAGCAAATGCTTGTTATTTTTCTTCACATTACAAAGGCTCTGACACGTAGCTTTTTTAACCCACGCACCAAGTCAGAATAGCATACATATAATCTCGTGCTTTTGGACATGCTTCGATGTGTGTTTTTCTGTTTCAGTAGTGGGAGAAACTCCTTTATAATTCTTGTGTTTGTGCTGATTCGTTTTCCCTGCATCTTATGATGAGTGTTTTGATGTATGCTGAGCTTTTGTTGTCAGATCCTCTTATGTTTGGGCATGTTGAAGAATGTGCGGCTTTGTACCTTTGTACCCCTGCCCCCACATCCCACCACACAGCTCCACCACTATGAGTCGATTTCTTCTTCATCACAGGCTCCTTGTTTTTAGCTCCAAACAGATGCCTTGCGCCCGTGATGCTCTGCAGATGACAGCGTGTTCAACTTTACAGAGAAGACACCATTTGCAGACTGCTGTGCCTGTGTTCACAGACTCTGTCTTCTGATGTGCTGCTGCATATGAAAACATCTGTTATTGCGAGCCGTGAGTTAATGCTCACTGTTTTATTCAGGCATACTCTAGGTGCCTGCTGGGAGATTTGGGGCACCTTTTTTGCTCCATGAGTGTGAAGTTTCTCCTTTGAGGTGTGGAGACATTAGCTGCTCTTGTTTGCACGCCTGTGGGTAATAGATCTATCCTGTGGGCGTAGCAAAAACCAAGAGAAGGCATGAAGACACAGAGACGGGGAGGGAGGTAAACAGAGAGGGAAAGAGGAGGAATTTACAGCAAAGAGAAAGAGGAGGGAGGGAGAGTGAGAGAGAGAGAGAGAGAGGAACCGGCAGCAAAGGAAGAGAGAGGGAGCTTTTGAACTCCCAGTAGCTGTCAGGATTTTCGGCTCTCCTCCACACTCTCTCCTCCCCCGTTGAGCTCTGTCTCTCTGCACTGCAAACATTGACTCGCACACGCACCGCGGAGCTCCAGCGGATGGACTCGTTTACACACACCAGGTGTGTGGAGCAGCGCTGAAGACGAGCCAAACACACGCACACAGCGCCATACATGGAGCAAACTTTAACTCTCAACTCTGTAAGTCTTGAGGTCTTCGTTATTTTGTCTGTCTTCACTTCTCCTCTATTTGATGATGCCATCTTCATCTTTCACACTAGTGGTATCCTCCCTGCCACCGTTACTTTTCCTTCTTTGGGCTCTTTGTAGCTCCTGTTGTAGCCTTTGAGCGGCATACAGTGGTTAGCTTGTGTGGTCTGTCAGAGGAATGTTTTGAGCAGTGCCAGCCGAATTCTCATGTGCTCTATGGTACACACAGCACTGCTGTATACAGCAAAATGTGGTCTCACATCCATATCAGGATGCATCTTGACTTTAAATTAGACGTTATGTTAAAAGGGTTTTATGAAGTGACCGTGGATTATTCTTGTAAACTGCATGGGCCTTTGAATGAAGTGCGCTCTGTTGCACTCACCCTGAGAAGCGACCTTTTTCGCAGTCAATTGGTGGCATTGGAAGAAGTGAGATTCAGTGAGAGAGAAACGGATCAGAGTTTGTCGTTGTCAGATAGAATAAATTCTTCAGTGAATGTACACTAGCACTGTGTTTGAGGTCGTCATGTTACAGCAACAGTTTAGTCTGAACTTGAAATGGTTGCCTGTGGGTTTACCTTGCCCCTACTGGCTTTGTGCAGGCATGTCCCCGCTCTGATTCACCAGCCTTCTTATTCACTTATCTAAAAGCAAGCTTTGCGAAAATATGTCCCTTTTTTGGTGGTGTATGACTACTGCACGATCTTTATCGCACAGTATGTCAGAAAGGAACTAATAAATTAAATATAAGCAACAATCAAGTTGAGTTATGATTATTAATATTGTATTTTACTGTAATTTGCTAAAATGCCATACTTCATTATATAAATTTCTCTCACTGTTTTTGATGTGGGTGCGATGACTTGAGAAAATGAGCAGGAATAGTGTGTTCCTGCGGCTCAGCAGTAGAGGCAGGAGAACACGACGCACTTTTATCTCACTGACATCACATGGCCAGTTCTGGAGTGTGGGTGGACAGTTGCGCTCACGAATGTGTCCTAAGGCTAACATTATAGGATGCAAAGACTAAGCAGGCTGACATTTTCTAAATGTCTCCACTATGATTCCCTTTCTTCTTTCCTCCTCCTGCAAGAGGTTTTATTGCAATTACATAGACTCTGCTCTGCTCTCTCCAAACCCACTAACTGGAAAAACAGTACATTAACACAACAAAACTTGAGTAGAAGTTACTTAGCTGTCCAGCTGCTGCTCGCTGTATGAATATGCAACAGCCAATAACCAGATGACCAGATGTGGCTGTGGTTGCTGAGTTTGCTATTTGACCAAGCTGTAACCACGGAAAATACCCGCTGCCTCTCCATCTCTGGACGGAGGCGCACTGCAGCTCCATTCTCACACCAACGCTATGACATCATCTATCGACATTCACAATTATGATATATCTTTTTTAGTTAACCACACAGCTCTTCATCATTCGCTGTTGATCGACTATAGGAAAAGCTATCTGAACCAGGATGTCTATGGATGTGATACACAACTTCTGGAAATGATTCATTCTACACTCACTGTTTACCTTCCTCAATCGTACTATTATTACATTTCTCTGCTTCACTGAAAGGGAATTTACTGCCAAGGGTGTGGAGGTTACTCAACAAGGAATGGCTTCAGAACTGCCAAAGTCTTTTATCATCTCATGCTGGTAACAGTTCAGACATGTCTGGGATACAGTGGGCTGCTCGTCTTTCCTTACTGTTTACCTCACACCTGTAGCTCAGACAACGCCGGGGTGCGTTTGCTTCATGGCTGAGACACTGAGAAATACAGCCCGTCCTGTTTTAACTGGAGGGGATTGCAGGAAAGCTCAGGAACTGAATGTAGTTGGTATCGTTTTGGCCTTGTGTTGGTGCAAGATGCTGCAGAATCAGGCCAAGGTCTTGTCTACTTCGCACTGTGGAAGTCATAAACATTGATTGTTGGGGCAGCCAAGTTACACTCCCTGTGATGTTGTGGGGGATTGGCTTGGCGCTCTACTTTGACAATGTAAACACTAACTTTTCCTAACGAGGTATTTTTATAAACATCTTCATCCTGTGGTCAACATAAATAAATGTGATATTTATGGTTATATAGCTTGGTTATTGCATGACCTCCTTGTTTACAGTTGAGTAAAAGGCCATGTATTGTTCATGTAGTGTTCTACACCATGTGTCATGATGTTTCCAAAGGCAGTAAATTAAAATGTTGCCCTGAAATGCAAATTTTTGTGGTGCAAATGAATGGCATAATATGAAATATACAGAATGGTTAAGCAAAGGGGAACTAGCACAGTTAGTTTCCGTATGACATAAAAAAATAAATCAAGTGTCATTTAGGAAGGATGTGTAGAAGTGTGTGTGTAGACAAGGCCTCACACTATAAAAGTCTCAAACTGCATTTTTTTTTTACCACTGTGAGCATTGCCATGGACTCGTTACCATACCAAATACCAATAGAGACTCAGTGCCATCCTATAGTTAAGCCTAGCTTGCCTTCACCTCTTTCCCAGTCTCACTCAAACACTTTAGGTTCCCTGCATGACCAAAATGATTACAGATCTTACACCGCATACGGTCAGTAGTACTTGCACAGGAAGTAAAGGATTGTGGCAGGTTCTAATGTACCCAAGAACTCAGACTTTTCAAAACTGTGTACACTAAGCTTTCATTTAAGTTAGCTTGGTGGAAAACCAGGGGGACTCACGGGGCTAATTATAAGTGTCAGGTTTCAGGTTGGAAAGTCCATTTCTGGTGTTTTTTATGGAAGAGAATGAGAGCAGTCGGAGGGTGTGGTGGCATCTTATGTGGTTTATCCACCTAAAGCCCTCCAGGCTCATGTGAGTGCAGCCCTTTCTCTATGATAATAAATTGGGAGATGGGAGGGGTCCTTTCTCTCTCTTAAGTTATTCTATTTTGTGGGATTCAGCTGTGCCTTGTAAATCAAATGTATTTTATTTGTTACTTATTTTGTATGTAGCATTTTCCTAGTGACATGCCAATATTCCTGTTTGTTACGACAACACAACACAACACAGAGAGTTAATGTCATGTTTCTATGTGTGCTTTAGGCTTCACAGTTGCAGTGAGTGAGTATTAGTGAGTAGTAAGTCCGATGCCATGAGCTGACAGGTCCAGGCAGAGTTAACTTCGGTTAAGATCAGAATTGACATTGTTAGAAGTTGGGAAAGACAAATTCTGATATTGGTTAAAGCGGCACATTCCTGACCCTGGGAGAAGTAGGGCAGCAAAGGGAAACACGTAAACATATCCATTCAGATGAATGCTAGCACACCCTGCCAGCTTTTTTATCAGCAACAAGTGGCTAACACACACACACACACACACACACACACACACACACACACACACACACACACATATCGGCAGCACTGCACAAATCATAGTAATGCCACTTTAATCCAGATAGGAACAGAGCTGTACCCATCTGCTGTGGCTAACCGGTTGGAGTTGGGGAACAGGCAGTAGATTACTGCCGATCAGGGGGATTAAGAGATGAAACGCACTGCGACAATGACGATGGCCTCTGTTTGCATGCAAATCACTCGTGTCTTTAAAGACATTGCGAGCAACTCATTTGTTTACTGAGCGGATTACATTTCAAAGCCGCCTCGACACAAGTCTAGTCTCTTTACATGGCTCATGATCTGGGGCCAGACGTGCATCCCCCCAGCATCATTTAATGTCTGAGGTGGGATCCTTGTTTAACATAAAAGCCCTTTTATTAGATTTGTTTTTTAATTAAACTCTTCAGAGATCAAGATGATTAAATCTAAGCTAAAACTAAAATGTTGGCTTCCTACTCAAGTGCTAGAGTGTAGTCTCATATCCACACACACAACATGATAAGTTTTACATTTGAAATTGTTACCTGCTGAAGCTGTTTAAATTTATTTAAAATACATTCTCTCATTTTCTTTTTCTTAAAACAAGTGAGTAGACTTGCCAGTCAGGTGAGATAATAACTGTGACAAAGATATCCAAAGGATGCTTTTTCACCCCTGTATCTTCTAGTTTGCTTGTAGGTAAAATTAAAAAGTTATATACATGTATGGCTGAAATTTGAAATTTGTAGGAAACAAAGTATTTTTTGCTCTATTGTACTACATTCATGTCTGAAAAGCCAAACATAGAGTTAGTTGCAAAACACCATTGTATTTAGTCTATTATTCAAATCCATGAAACACATTGTTTGGTTATTACCAAAATCATATGGCCCTTAAAGTAAAAACAAAAATCAAATGATTTCAAGATTTAAATTGACTTATGTATTAGTGTCATTATGAACAACACTGGCACAATTCCTGACGCTCTTATGACAAACATTAGATTTATCACTGGAATACAACAATAAGTTACATATTAGCATGTTCTATATTTACTAAGTGCAAATCATGAAAATATGTTGTGTCTGTTTCACAGCCTGAGATATATGGACATAATACAGATACCAAACCTAAGGGGATGCTAATTGTGTTCATGTTGTTTACCATTCCTGATCTGTTAGCATCACATAGGCATGCTGACCTCATCAGATCTTTGCTAATGTGATAGAGTGTCTGGCAGATTTGTAGTGACAAACAAGATTTCCCATAGTTAAAACACTAGATTCAGCTTCTTAAACTCCAAAAATCAAACACAAGGTTGTCTGTTGTCTGTCTACACTATCTTCTCTTAGATATTGTCAGAGGAGTTTCATAATTTGCTAAATCAGTCCGACTCCCTCTCTCCCCCACACTCTTTGCTTGGTTGGGAAATAAATGTCTCTTCCATCTTATCAGACACCGCACCCTCTCCCTCCCTCCCTCAAAAGGAAGTTGC
Source organism: Seriola lalandi dorsalis (assembly GCF_002814215.2). Lineage (NCBI taxonomy): Eukaryota > Metazoa > Chordata > Actinopteri > Carangiformes > Carangidae > Seriola > Seriola lalandi. The sequence continues at coordinate 254,935 of NW_019525471.1, read as the reverse complement.
CTCCATGCAAGACTCTTTCTTGATGTTATTTTCAGGGAATAGTTTGTCGTCTGCAGCAGATAGCAGGTCTAGATTATTTTCCGTCTTTGGTCAAGATTGCCTGGTGGAGAACTTGACATGCAATTAGTTAGGTCTTGTGACAAGCAGCGCTTATTGTCACTGTACAGTCTGTCTAGAAATGTTTCACAAATTGATTAAATCAAGTGGAGGCTCAGAGCTCATGTGAAGCTTTTTACTTTGTGGCAACAGACTCAATTTCTTCACCAAGTAGCAGAAAAATGCCTTTCCTCGAGGCATTTTGTTTGAAAAGTTCCAACATGCTTTGCTCTTGTTATGTGCTTATAGAAGTTTCACCTGGATGAACTGAACACTCTGCCTCAGGGGTGTCAAAGGGCAAAAGGAGACCTGAAGGGCTGAACTTATACTGCTCTGTATCCTGTGATTTTCTGATCACAGTTATGGATGACTCAGCTCAGCACCATGAATAGCTTCTAATTACTGCATGGCTGATTTTATCTGCACATGAAAGCGTACACATTCTTTCAGTGGTGCAATTCTGCATTACAGCATGAAGTACACGCTATGTAATTATCTGCGTAGTACAGTGTTTTACATGAATACCATTTTGTACTAACAGGAAATGATATAACATATGTGCTGATGAAAATCAAACTGTGACTTTGGAAAGCTACTGCCAATTCAAATTTGGAGAGAGAAAACAAGATTCTTAAGAGATGTAATACTTTGTTTAATATTTCTGAGATGTTCCTGGAGCTGGATCAATGCTTTCCGCAATTAGTTTTCATTTTCCCAGCTGTGAGTAGCTCATCTATTTATTTTGTGCTTTGCACTGTCGGATAATAATGTTCAAAAGCACATTCAGAAATGAAGTAAATTGATTACTTACAGATAATTTTGTCTGTTTTTCTGTATGTGTGTGTGTGTGTGTGTGTGTGTGTGTGTGTGTGTGTGTGTGTACCCAAAATTCAGTTTAAAGTAGATTTAGAATGTAAAATGAAACTGGAACTAGTAATCACACATCCTGGGTGAAGTGCTTTTAACGTGAATGCTAAATTTCGACTGTTTATTTGGAGATCGAAATGCCTCATAGTAATATAATAATGGCTGTGAAGTGTTTTGGCATCTGATAAGCCTTCAAACTCATGGATCTGGTCCTAAAAGTGGACCCCTGGATCATATTTCACGCCCCCACCAACTCAGCCTTTTGAATTTTTTTTTTTACCCAGAGTTATCAGTCTGAACATCCATTAAGAGACCTTGAACCCCTTGTTCTAATGGTGGAATTGGGGAGGCTGTGTCCAACTTTCCAAAATCCACAATTTGACAATGACACTCACTTCATACAGTGATTGGCCAGGTGTGTGGAGGTGTGAAGATAAGCATGGTTTGAGTGTTTCTCTGAACCTCTTGTTTTCCATTTTTTTCTAAAACAGTTATTGTACTTGTGACTTTCTGTGTGTACAATCAAGTGCAACATATGAAAGCCTTTTAGGACAGACTGTCCAAACGTGGGCACTGTTATTTATCCACATTAGAGTCCACATACATTTCAGTGCCAATAGACACACTGTACAACTGTATTTGAAGAACACTGGGACATTTTCTCTCAGTCTGTCCTCGCGTGTGCTTTCTCTTTCTTGTTTACATACATGAACAAACACCTCTCCTGAGGGAATTAAGATTTCATCTGTGATTACCCCCCTCCAAACCAGCAACACAGACATGCACATATGACAAACATCCAATTTCCAAAGTGATAGACCATGTAAAAATCTAATTAAACAGGAGAAATCTACCATGAAAAGCAGGCTGTTAATAAACACTGTATCTCATTCATTATTCACGGCAAAATTAAGTCCAAAGAATGCTAGCTCATTTGCCACGGGAAAACCTCAAAGAATGAACCACCCATGCTTTAAGAATAATAGTTGGTCTCCAAAAACAGTTGGCATGTTGATTGTAGAGATTTGCCAGATATGTGGAGGCACAGTACTGCAGCGGAGACAAGGAGTGATGCCAGAATAAAAAACAATTTTCTTTTTCTGGTACATGAGCTAAATTGCAAGCAGAAAACACCAATTGACACGATTACTGTTTGGGGTGTAAGAATGGTGCTCTGTGACAGCGGATAATGAAGCTCAAGAGTTCAGCTCGTGGGCTACCAAACTTTTATTTTGATTGAACAAAATTCATCTGGTTTCAATTTTAACTGACTGAGTATTTTTTCTCTCTTTCAAGTAAAGAGAGAGTGCCCCGACTGGAAACAAAAGAGGGGGGAAGGCCAGTGTGGTTTTGACATAGTGAGTGTGTGTTTTTGTTAGGGGAATAAATGGAGGGGGGGTTGATTCATCTGATTCCTTCATGCCACTGTGGCACAGGCTGTATGTATTCTCGGTTGGGTTGCCATGGCAACAGCTGCAGAGTAAGGAAATCTTTCTTTCCTCCTTCGCACCCCCCTCCTCCTCCTTCTCCTCCTCTTTCTTCCTTTCTGTCCAGTGCCTTGTCAAATTTCTGCTTCTTTCTCCCTCCCTCTCTTTCCCTCTCTCCGACTTGTACAGACATGGTTTGCAGAGTTTTGGGTGGGGAATGTTCAGGTATGCATTTGCACACACACACACACACATACTCTGTCTGTGTGCTGCTGGTGTAGCTACTAGGGAACAATGAGTCTCAAAAAGAGACTTTCCTTCAAGAGGACCTGGAACTTCGGCACTGTAAGTAAACTGTGGTTTGCCGACCGAGCCTCCTCTTCCTCTGTATGAAACCGGGAGACTCTTTTTGTTCAGTCAGCTGTTTTTCTCATTAATCTCCCTCTTTGTCGCTCGTCTCTCTCCCACTCAGAACAGCTGTTTGAAGCGGCGGGGACTCCTGGTTGTTTGTTTGCGGGGTGCTAGAATCAGCCTTGACTTGTGTAAAACTTTTTGAAGGCGCTTTTTTTTTTTTTTTTAATCTGAATGTGGCAAAGTGTTGAACAGGGCACATCTCAACCTAGTTTTTGAAGGCAGGAACATGCCCAAACAAGCTGAAAAGATAAAAGAACTCACTTTTAAGACATCAGAAATTCACTCTGTGTTAATGAGTCACATTAACATTTGTGTGAATGGAGTTTATCTTTCAACTAATTTAACAGTGATGATAGTGTGGTCTAGTCATGATGTCCCACTCCATATCATACACATAAATCTGTCGGTGTGATCATCTATGTTCCTTCAGCATGTGGTGTCTCGAGATGCCAGACTGTATGTCGTGGGGGCTGTACCACAGTAAAGCTAGAGGAGCGTTTTCCAATTAGAAAGCCAAATCAAGCTCTCCTCTGAGCCAGGGTACCCACTGTGGCTTGAATTCTGATTTTGTCCATTTGGTTGATAACAACATAATGTGGACATCTTTCAGAGGCATTCCCACTGGGAAATGGGATATTTGCAATTTAGCCTTACATGAAAGAGATCAAAGAGGGCCTGTTGTACTGCAGAGCCACCCACAGTGGACCAGCTTGTCACCAGAGGTGTCAACAGAGGAAAGGCGTGTATGGACAAGAGGTGATCATGTGCCTGGGTCATCACTTCGGCCTCATTGTAGGAGACTTGTGGGCGAGGAAGCAATAACGAGTTGAAAAACACACAGTGGTGTGTGTGGTCTAACCCCTGCGGCCTCATACATGCAAACACACACACACACACTACCTGTATGTTTGCCAGCCCTGCCTGGTCAACCTTTACAAGTATGATGTGTGATGATGTCATTGTATTTGAGTGAAGTGCTTAAACAATTAGTCAATCAAATGATTCGTTGATCCTCAGATTATTAACCAACAATAATTTATCATTTAGGTCATCTGTCAGGCTAAACAGTCAAGTATTTGTTGTTTCTAGGCTGGTTTTCTCTGTTTTACGTCATTGTAAACTGAATATCTTTGTAAACTCAAATCCAACTGCATTTTTGGGGTTTGCACTGTTAGTTGGATAAAATCAGTTAATTGAACATGTTGTCATGGACTGGGTGTTTTTCTTCACAGTTTCCAAACCATTAAAATAATTGTTAGTTTCCCCTTTTGAGAAATGCGAGTAGAATCTAATAAATTATGTGACGCACTTGCTCAGATCAGTTTCAGGGTTTTGCAATATTTCAATCATTCATTTAGAGGCTTAGGCATGCTTACTCAACTTATGACATATTTGTCATTGACATAATTATCCTCTGACACAAGTGTGTATGATTTAAAGTTACTCTCCCACTCTTACTGTGCGGAAGTTCAAGTCTTACAAAAAGAAGATATCTATCATATTTGTCATCTAAAAGGTGAAATTAAGTAGTATTGGCTCCTGAAGCATTGACAACAGTGAGTACAACAATTCATAATAATCAAAGTGTCAGTCTGGAGACCTTTTTGTTTGATCAAAGTTTATGTCACAGTGTGGGATGTCTGTCTTGTACTTTAAAATGAACCACAGTCGCAACACTCTATGTATTTAAGGTTAGAGCTTTAGCTGTTTTTAGATTCAAGGGGGCAGACAGATGGAGTGGGTGTTCTCTCTTTTCTCTCTCCTCTGTTTCGGCTTCATGTTGGTCTTCATCCTTACCCACCCATGATTACTGTACACATGCTGGCCACCACAGAAGGGGTGGCTTTTGGGTGTTGACTATATGGGGTTGGACTCAGCAGCAGCAGAGTTGTAAAGAGGCTATGACGGACAATTAGTGGTTTAGAGGTCTGTGTCTGATAGAGCTTTTGGATGTGGCTGCTCCCAAAATGGAACAACGCGTCACGTCAGTGCTCATGACGACGACTAAATCCCCTGCCTTCAGATGGCCAGTTGAATATGCTGGCCCAGTATATGTCTGGACTTGTTCTAAGGCTGATGGATCAAGCCGAAAACTACTAATTAAATCAAAACTCACAGCCTATTAGAAATTATACGATTTATAAAGTCAGACTGGAGAAAGAAACCTCATTTAATGTTTCACTTTTAAAACCAGCCCCATCAGCATCCATCATTTTTGTTATGTTTCTATGATATTGCATCTCTACAATCCAGTATTATGCAATTTCACTGAGGCACAAACTGTGTACTGCTCACACCAAAGCTCAAGCCTGGCAATAAGAGCCTTGTTTAGACGTATTATCAGCCTTGAATATTCACACTTTGAAGTGGCAGCTCAGAAAACACTCTTCTGGAAATAGTCTCCCCTTTTCAGATGAATCCTCCAACGCACCAATTTTTCAAGTGTTCTTGGACCAAGCCCGAAGATGTGCCTCTCATATCCTCCCCCGCATTTAAATTTATTTATGACGACAGCTCAGGAATTAAACCTCTCTTTATTAGCCTAACTAAAATTATGCTAACAGGTTTTAGAGAAGTCCAATGCTGAGGCAGTGATTACTAATTTGAGAATTGCAAGCAAATATTTGTTGAGCCACGATGAGATCAGACATGGGTGGTGCTTTATTGAGCAGTATTTCTTGGTTATAATTACACCCAGCTATGGAAAGTTGTCTCTGTGAAATTTTCATGCCCACTAGAGGTGATTGTACTGTTTGCCCTTTATTCAGGAACCTCTACACAGACATAAACCACTCATTCCCTGAATTAGCAAGTGAAAAGAGGACCATTACAGCCAGTGATGGCCTCTCAAGTAGCTCTGCCTTGATGAGCTCTGATCTTTGTGACAACAGTTAGCAGGAATGCACACATTCGGGGCTGTGTGTGTGTGTGTGTGTGTGTGTGTGTGTGTGTGTGGATAATATAAAATGAGGGGTGGGTCCTGGTGTGGAGGTGTGAACAGCTGTGTTTGGTAGCGGCCAGGGGTCCGCCCACTTACAAATTAACGTGTCCCAGTAGAGCACACACACTCTCAAGTACAAACCACAAAGACACACACCTCAGAGCTACCGGTTGGATGCCTGGAGAGACACTGCTATCAGCACAGTATTCAGTCTCTTGTCTCAGCACAGGAGGTCATGAGAGCAGCCTCTCACTCATGTCTCTCTTTGTTCTCTTTCAGTCTGTGGCTTCTTCAGATGGCGGTGAGTACCATTCCTTTACTACTACCTTTAAAACACTATTCTTTACAAAACAATATAACACCTAAACACCAACCTTTGATATTTAAAGCTATGTTATGAACTGTTTCTGATGTTAAAAACTGAAGTAAATAGAAGGTTTTACATTTTAAAACTTTTTCTTAATCATCCCATTTTTACTAACATAGTGAGACCTTTTCATCTTGTCTAGCTTGCAGCGCTGTGTCCATTTATTTGTGTCTGCATTTTTAATTCTCATTTTCTACCCTCAACACAGAGCTTTATGTTGTTCAATAAAGTGGTCTCATAAAAAAGACTTTTGGTGGGGACGGTGTATTCACTGTAGGCAGCATGCCTCATTAACAAAGGATGTTTGTTGAGTGTGTTTTGGGTCACAGTCGGTGCTAGCGTGCATGCTGTCTGGGCCTCCCTTTCATAGCAGTTTTAATAACATTTGCTAACAGGCTGACCAAGGCTGCGGTGAGGAGTGCAGCTCCGCTCCTTTCACTGTGGATGTGGATCAGACATGCAGGGCTGTTTGCTTTCTAAAGCCATCTCATTAACTGAGCTGCACACAATGTGGTAAACATGGATCCCAAAGCCTCAGTCCTGATGCATTAAACCAAGTCCAAACAAATGGCTTGTCAGCAAACTGTACACAGAGACTCCAAGTGACACAGGGAAAGCGGTCATTTGCCCTTATTGTTGAAAAGAAAATTCACTTTTCTTCAAATTGCCATACTTAACTTTAAAGCCTGTGCAATTTTAATGGCACATCCACAGATTCAATAGAGCTAAATGCTAAGACAGAATGATGAACTAAATTTTCAAAGGTCATGTCGAGGCCACATTAGTCATAATCTCAAAGACCTCACTGTGAGGCTGTCAGTGATGTCATGTACTATTTACACTGCCTTTATTTCACAACTACACCTGTTTGTAAATCCACCCTACTCCTTTTGCAGGCGTTTTGGAAAGATGAAGATATGCAGTACTGCACCTTACTTGACAGAACTAACATTTCTGTTCTTAACAGCAAAGATAAAGTCTGTTAATAGCAGTTGCCCATGCCAACCAGTTAAATATCCACAGAATAACAACAGCTTCTGTGTATCCGTAACCAATCCAACTGTGATCCTTTTGTTTTTTGTTTTTATTTTGCGCTCCTTGATTGGTCGGCACACAGCTCTAAAGTGGCCATCTGCTGTCATGATTGCAGGTACTGTGCAGGCTGAGGCCCCCACTTTAGTTGACCACGAGTTCCTGGATCCTCACCCACTCCCTCCTTTTCTCCCTTTAATCAGCTGTGTCTCCCTTTGTTCCAAAGGGTAAAGTAGTGAGCCATTAGCTTTCCCTCAACTCCCTTAGTCCAATCCATTTTCTATATCTGTTCAAGACTTGGATGCTGCTGACACATTATGTGCCTGTTCCTTTATTCACAATTTCCTTAAGCTAAGTTGAGTTTTAGGTTGTAGCTGAGCTATTAACTTTAGCACTACAACCAGAATCTGATTTTGTTCCCACAAAAAATTGTCCTCTTTATTGTTTTGCTTGCTGCATCACGTTTATTTACCAAAAATCTTCGACATGCCTAGTTTTGTGTGGGCCTTTTGAAGATGTGTATTAATAGAGGATACGTTTTTTTAATTGTGTCTTTGATGAGTTCTAGGAAAACATATTAGAGCTCAGTTACAGCAGTGCTGCAGATTGCCTTCTCAATAATTAACATATAAACAACTTTAATGAATGTACATGGGTCAAGAAGAAGGAAAATACAAAAATCCACAGGAATATTAAAAGGCACAAGAGGGCAACCTGAACGATAGCTTTAATATTCCCTCCGGCTGAAATTACTCTTTAACATTAAACCCTTTTAACCTTTGCCTTGCTCTCCCCGTCTTGCAGACTACAGTGGACTCCCGTTGCAGGGATGCTGCAGCCACAGCAGTCTGAACAGTAATGGCAGTCTTCCAGGAGCAGGCAGCCATCGAGGAGTTCCAGAGCAGCGTGTGGCCAGCTGGGCTGCGTGCTTTGAACGTCTCCTCCAGGATCCAGAGGGAGTGCGCTACTTCTCGGTAAGATGGGAAAAAGTTTCTAAAGTTGACTGAATCCCTTCTCTCCAAAAGTGTTGTCAAAAAACAGCTGACATGAAAAGCAGAGCAGTGCAGTTGTATGTTGTTTGGATTTTATCGATTCTGCTCATTGACTCTGGTTTTTACTGAACCCTTGTTTTGGTAAAAAAAAAAACTAAAATATGTTGGTAGCAAAACCATCTTTATGAAGAAAACTATTCTCTGCAGTTTTACATTTGCTTTTATTTGTGCCTGGTGCTTCTGCATTAGCTGGTGGTTTCCCATTTTGACTTAAATTAGGGGCTGCATTCTCAAACATATTCATATAAATGTTAGACCACTTTCCCTCGTGCATTAAATTACAGTCATTTTTCACATCTCACATTGTGAATCTTTGATAAACTTTTGTGTGTTGTATTTGGAAAAGCTTCAAGCTCAGAAGCAATTCTCAATACCCAGCTTAGTGTGTACAGGCATTTATGTTACCATACCGCCCACATAAAAGATGTGTGTTTGAATTTAGCCCACAACACCTTCAGAACGCTCAACCTTAAGTTCTGGCGTCCCAGAACCACCTCGCTCCTCACCTTCCCTCAGCACCGATCAGAGCTGCACTCGCCTACACCATCCTGCGCCTACACTTACACCAATCTTGTTCACAACATAACACCCAATAATTTCTGGCCTCACTACTGGTCTCAACAACAGCAAGAACACAGGGAAGATGAGAAAGTGATGACCAGCTTGAAATCATATAGAAACTTTTGGACTGTATGTTTCCACAGGAATTTCTCAAGAAAGAATTCAGTGAGGAGAATATCTTGTTCTGGCAGGCCTGTGAATACTTCAGTCATGTCCCTGCAACTGATAAAAAGCAGGTAAGTCCACAGTATGCAGCTACATGTGCAGTTAGGAGTTTGTGCTTAGTATACTGTGGTCCAGTGTGAACTGGTAGATCCTGGCATGGTTAAAAACTTACTCAGAACAGCAGTGTCTTCCAACTTAAAACATAATAAATGAAACAATGAAGATGACCCCTCGTCACAGGTTTAAAATGAGTCAGTTGTGTTAAAAGAAAAATTTTTTTGACTTTCTTTCAGCCTCTTAATCAACTCTCATCCCTCATATTCATCTTGTGACCCCATTTGTGGGCCCTGACCCTCAGATTTGAAACCACTGCTTCATAGCACAGAGCCAATCCACGTCTTGATGCCCAATTCATTGTGTGAAAAACATGATTAGATAAGAAGACATGTAGCAACATAACTTTCTGCAGTTGTGTTTGTAATTCTGCATCACCAAACCTTTTTCATGCAGCTGTCCCAGAGAGCAGGAGAGATCTACAACAGCTTCCTGTCCAGCAAGGCCACCATGCCGGTCAATATTGACAGCCAAGCCCAACTGGCTGATGACGTCCTCACCTCCCCACGGCCCGACATGTTCAAGACACAGCAGCTACAGGTACAAACAGACAGCAGTGGAGTTCTTCTATTAAGATAGCACAATCTGTTGGTTGATAAATAATGTAGTGCTGAAGATCAAGACATTTTTCTAGACAGTATTATTAGGTGGCATTCTGTGTGTGCAGTAGGGGGCTTGTTCTCATCTAGCCTTTAGTCACTTTGCACAAGCATATTGGATTTTTTGGTGGCCATCTGGATTTGTTTACGAAAGGGCTCTGAGGCTTTACCAAAGAGATAAACACAAACTGGCATACACCCACAGAGAATCTAGGGCATACTGTACACACAGACACATAGACAGACACATGCAGTTAAAGATCTGTATATTTTCAACTTGCACATGAGCATGATAAAATGTTAACTGTTAAGACACCTGTCATAACATCAGCTGTAACCATATGTTAACACTAGTAGTTTTGTCTCTCGTCTCTGTTTCTGTCTGTTTAATTTTCTCCTCCTCACTCCCTTATTTTTTTACCCATCCTGCCTTTTTGTGCATCTCACGTCGTCCTCTCATTTTCTTTTTCTCACTTTCACTAAACCTCTTTCCTTATGTCTCATCACCCCTGTATTTCATTCACAAACAATCACCTCCATCTTTCTCCACATCTCCAGATCTTCAACCTGATGAAGTTTGACAGCTATTCTCGATTCCTCAAGTCCTCCCTTTACCAGGAGTGTATGCGTGCTGAAGTGGATGGTCAGCCGTTGCCGGACCCCTACCAGATCCCTTGTAGTCCTGCGCCATCCAAACACAGTGCCAGCTCTGACCGCTCCACCCTTTCCACACCAAAAAAGGTGCCACTAGAGATTTAGACTGTTTTAAAGGGACAAGTGATGGAAATATATGGGTGATCATCAGGTCAGTTTGACAGGTTAAGTACATATTGCTTTTCTTCCATCCCACAGGAGGGCAGAAAGCAGAGGTCAGGGAGGTCGCCAAATGAAGACAGCAGAGATGAAAGTGCTGATAAGAAACGTGGTATCTTCTTCTCATGGTCCCGCAACAGGAGCTTTGGAAAAGGACCAAAAAAGAAGGAAATTGGAGATATTAACCTCGGTGAGAAATTAATTAACAAGACTATTGCCTTTTTCGTTACAAAGATCCCCACTGCTTTTGCAACACACAAACCTCCAAAGTTCTGAAGTGTCCTTGAACAAGACACCAAATCGCTGCCAGCTCCAGGGTTGCCATGAGCTACACGCAGAGGAGGCATGTAGAAACACAGCTGCCCTGCAGTGATCAAAGTGTTCCCACTGGTGCACTGACAAAAACATACTTGTTGCAACTCTGGCATTTTGACACAGTTGAGACAGTGTTATTCACAAAGAGCTGGCATTCAAAGCTGGCAAATATAAACGTGGTGATTTTTAATCAACTAAAATGTCATTTTTGGATTTTTTTTACTTTTAAGATTTGTAAAATACATTATTTAAGATACTTTTTCATTTCATGTCAGTAAATAAAGTCTGAAAGCGCAAGTAATCATACAGGTATATAATTATAATATTGTAGATAACACAATTTTCGGTCAAAAATTCAGCAGAGAAATTGTCTTAAACGTGAGATTCCTTTCTTGCTAAATATAAGCTAATATGCATGTCACACTGATTCTTTAACATAAACATGTCTATTTGAATGTAGCTGCACTTCAATTTAATGAAACATCCACTGTTTACTCACATATCTTGTTTGATGACATACTCCATCTTGCCTGCCAAGATTTTGTGTTGGCAAGAAATCAGAAATCAAAAACAGCGATATTAGTCATACTATAGCTTAACACTGTTTTGGTGTCAAATACTGTGAGTGCCATGTAATGTCAGTAGGTTGCTAGTATTTCTTATCATCAACTCCATGCTGTTTTGAGCAGACTACTGGGGCAGTAATGGGCGGAGGGAGTCCCAGGGCTCCTTGTCGTCCGGTACCAGCCTGGAGATGGCGACTTCCTGCTCTGCCGGCAAGATTGAGGTAAGATTCCTCTGGACAGATTACCATGGCAACACAGAGCCCAGTGTCTGGTGAACACATCATTATAGGTCAAAGTTGTTGTTTTGTTTTTTTCTTAGATGGAATAAATCAGAGGGTAAAGAAAAATTGTAGCTACATGTACAACTCAATCTGTGTAACACTTAAAGTCCCTTCCCTTTTTTACTAAATTCACCCTTTGAATCTTTTCTTTTTTAATCTTCTGTCCATAGTCTGATAATCGCCACTCAGTCGGAGTCTGGGAACGCTCCCCTAAACATTGCAACGTGATTTTGCCCAACGGTTCGTGCTCCTCTATCACGCTCCGGCCCGGAGCCTCCATCAGGGACCTCCTCCAAGATCTCTGTCTCAACATTAGTGTCAACATCGCGGCCGTCGACCTCTTCCTGGTGGGAGGAGAGAAGGTGAGGGAGCCAGACGTTGCCAACAAATTACTGGCAAATGAAAACAACATCTGCTGCTAATAGATCAGGAAGCAGAGCACCTCTGCAAGCACCTCTCGAGTGAATTGACTCAGCTCTCTGTTCATTACAAATCAAACTTTGATAATACTGTGTGACTACACTTACCATTTAAACATGCTTTATTTTATAAGTAGTCATTGTGAGATGTCATACTATGAAGTTTTCTGGGTTTGTTACTGGGATTGATGTGTTGCCAATGTGTAACTTTCATGCTTTTTTTCTCATAGCCTTTGGTGTTGGACCAAGACTGCATGACCCTCAGCTCACGAGACCTGAGAATGGAGAAGCGGACCTTGTTCAGGTATGAACGTTTAATCAAACTTTGACTGGCTCTGTCAATTTCATCTCCAAATTCCACATTTTCTGTCTGTTTTTAATGCCTTGATATTTACTTTTGTTTTTTATCTGCTCTTAGATTGGACCTGGTGCCCATTAACCGCTCTGTGGGCCTGAAAGCCAAACCTACCAAACCGGTCACTGAGGTCCTACGTCCCGTGGTGGCCAAATATGGCCTCCACCTCAGCGATCTTGTGGCCAAAATAGTAAGTCATCCCCGGTGGCTACAATGCCTTAATGTGTTTGAAGCCCCTGTGTGTCCAGAGAGCAGCCTGTGCAGTGTGTGACAGTGCCACAGGGTGGAGTATCATGGTTAGGGGAGGGAAGCGACCGCATCCTTTTCCATCTCTACACGGTGGTTAGCACTCTGACTCAGCCCAGCCTCTGAAGATGGAGCACCAGGGATATAATTAAGAATGACGACATTCCTCAAACATGCCGACTCTTTTACTCCTCCCCTAAACCCCTGCCAGATGACTTATTTTAGTCCTGCGGGTTTCCAGGCTTTATAACTGTATTATACAGTAGACCAGAGCTCAAAGACGGTTTATAAATTAAGCGAATGCTCGTGCACTCAGATCACAACCATATGCTAAGATGTATTAAACAGCAACACATGTAGACTTTTGCAAAACAGGTGAAGGTACTAACATGTTCACCATCAAATTGTTTTTCTGTTTCAGAGCGGAGAAACTGAGCCTTTGGATCTGGGTGCTCCCATATCCAGTTTGGACGGCCTGCGAGTTGTGTTGGATCGAGCAGACCCGGCTTCAGGGAAAGGTGAGACTATCTACACATCGTAAACTTATATTTAATACCAAATATTAAAAACTGACAAAAAATAAGAACATACCAATGTTAAACTGCCAAATGTAAATCATGTCCACCTCACTTATTTCATTGATTAATAGATTCAAGTTCTGCAGAACATGTCTCTTATGTCTTAAGTGTCCTCTCCTTCCTTTTATCTCACCCTCATCTGTTTCTCATTCTGATGAATTCATGTGTGTCTCTCTCTCTCTCTGTTCCTCTATCTCACATAGACAAATCCAAGTCTTCCTCCCTAAAGAACCACCCTCCTTCTAGGAGTTTTTCTGCTACAGTAAGTACTCACAACATTTTCACTCTCATTTAACATTGTGCTAAAAAGTTCAGATGTGGTGTTTTGTCCTTTTCTATTGCTGTGCTGCTTCTGCATCATTCACATTCATTTAATAGCAGCCCACACAAATCTTTATTAACATGTAGCCAATCCTAAGCCAACAGTTGGTGTTTATTTCCGTTTTTTTGGTATTCTTTGCCCTAACACTGCCTGTGGCTGACTCACTCACTCATGTTTTCCATGCTCGCGTTACTGCAACATATGTAGGCAGATCATACTTGGTGTAGATACTGGCAAGGTCAGTAAAGACAACAGATGGTCCAGTCTCATCTTTACATGATGGTCTCAGTAAATCTGGACACTCTGCTCAGTAGGTTGCTTGGTAGCTCATGCTTAGCCTCCCCCTTCAACTTCCACCCTCCCCATCCCTCCATCCCCTAACAGAGTGCATTGTTATTGTTGCATCTGCAGGGAGATGAGAGGTCAACACCAAAGGACTTTTCTGTGAGAGCAAGTGGACCAGACTCAGCACTCCCAGGGGAAAAGAGAAAACAGAAAAAGATTAATATAGATGAAGCTGAAGGTAAATCCCCCTTTTCCTTCTTTCTCTCTCTCAGATGTGTATAAGAGACAGCCCTCTACACTGACTCTGATGCACTTTAATGACAAATTGATATTGACTCTCTCTCAGTTTGCCAATCATTTCAATTGATTTGTTTTATTAAACATAGCAAAGCATGTGTGTGATTGATCTTAATTACACCCAGTCATCGTGTAAATAGTGATGTGTATATTTTGTTCAGTGAGTAACGTTTACTTGGATGTCACTTCCCACGCTACAAATTGTTGGGCTCTCCATCTGACTGGAATGAGTTCATTCCATTTAAATATCTAGAATTTATTTTGTAGGTTTGGGTGCATGAGATTGCTGATGTAACTGATTGCAGAGCTTATAAATATTAATAATATATGCATAATGCATACAGATTAATGATCAATATTTGACAGTAGTGTAGTCAGTCAATGTTGTACTGAGGATTATGATTCAGAGCAACTGAACAATTGAAAGTCATGACATGAGCAGCTGTGTCTCCTGGCATTATGGCTTCATCATGTACAATTAGAAAACATCGTAGCAAGCCAGACCCATTGTTTTCCAGTGTTGGACCAGCAAATGCTAAACAGTCATTACAAAACAAATGCTGTGTTCCTCTCCATCCCACCACCTCTAGTTAAGAGCAATTCAACAATGTCAGTGTCAAAAAGGGTTTTTCATTTCTTACGCAACTCTCTACAACCGGTGAGTCATTAAATGGTGTCAGCTCCTGCTCTAGCAATTTGAGCAATGGTGAAAATAATTAGTCATTGAAGGACAAGTGCTTCTTAGCACCGGTGACATTGTTGAATTGCCTGTCATTCTTTATCTGGGTCATTCACTCCTTCTCTAGATGCCTGTTGTAGATAATCACTGCCAATAAACTCTGTACCTGTGATTGAGTAGATCTAATAAATGTTAGAATTGGAAATCACTCTCGTCTGTCTTTTTACACGTTTGTAAGCTCAGTTCCTCTCCTCCTCCTCCTCTACCACCACCTCTCCGCCTCCGCATGCCTTCTCTCGTTCTCCTTTAGCTCGGTTTTATTTTGTCTTGTAGCTTCCTGCTCTCATCAGCTCCCACTCCTTTGTGTACTTTTCTGTGTGCACTAGTTTAAGGGTACCTCTGCTTGCTGTGTGTTTTCTGCTCAGATTGTTCATTGTGGCGTGTTTGTGTGGTCTTGTTAAACGTTGCTTGGTCTACCTGCTTGGTGATTCGTTTGTGTTTTTTTATGGGGTCACAGCTCTGTTGTGTGTAGCTTTAGCGTGGCATTGTGGATCTCTTGAGTCTATCTCCTGTTAAACTTGTGTTTTCAAAGCTTGCTGACGTGTTAGTTCATTCTGTATGGAGTGCAAGAAAATTATCGTCTTCTGCAGATGGATTTCATTTTCTCTTTCCCGTCTTGACATGTAATTTTTCCCACTTCTCGACTGTGTTTCTGAGATTTTAAGATTCACAATCATGTGGTGAACTGATTTGTGATGGTGTTGGTTTCTTGTACAGTAGATATGACATTGTCAGAAACTCTCTCTGCACGTGTGTGTAAGTGTGTGTGTATATGTGTTTGTGTGTGTGTGTGTGTGTGTTCAGATATCCAATTAGAGACAACATGTTTTGATTCTGGCTTTAAAGAAAATCCCAGGAAGCCTCTTTTGAAACACTGTGAACTCTACAAAAAAGAAGATAATTACGTTCAACATATTTCCCAACAACAAAGCCAAATGCTCTTATGATGAGTATCTTGCACTTCAAAGCACTTAATCAAAGGGGTTCGGACATGTTCACTCTGACTTTACTGCCTTGTGTTGATAACTTGGCTTAAATGAAAGGTGATATGTAAAACAAGATGATGAGGAAGAATCGAAGCCTTTCAGCTCCGCTACAGGCTCGCACCTCTTTTCTGACTGCTAAGCGCATGAGCCTGATTTCTTCCCACCACCGGGCGCCATGGTAACCTTATCCACGAGTTGACTGAGCTACAGATAGAAACTGTCACTACTGGTTTTCATTTATCTCCCAGCCTATTTCTCTCTGTCTCTCCAACTTGCTAAAATAGAAATGTAGCTATGATTCAGTACAGCCATATTTTTTTCACTGTTTGCCACCATGGTGTGGCTGGTCTGTGCTGGGATCTGCAAACATGGAAACGCAGCAACGCCTCCATTTGACCACTTTTGAGTGACTTCACAAAGTTGTTAAGTTTGAATTTGGGTGGAAAGTCACGCTCGCAGGAAAAAATGATGTGTTAAAGAGACAAAGTGAAAAAGAATCAAACTATCAGTCCAAACAAGGCCAGTCAAAAAAAATATGGTCCAGTAGCATTTCTCCTCCTCATCTGCTTGATTCAGTCACTGCAGACCCTCTCCAGTTTGTGTATTACTGTTAGACTGACGCCCTCTGCTGTTCCAAGGGAACAGATATAATTGCTGCTGAGGTGGATCAACATGTTCCTCAATTCAGTTTTATTCAAAACCTACAAACACAAGAACAGAAGGTATAAAGTTCTGTATAAGCAAACAGGTTAACACCAGGCTTTGTGACTGCTGCTCATATGTGGTGTTGTATGGATGAGTAAGTATAAACATTTGCATCCCAATCAATGTCTCTGAGGCACATTCCTCAGTAGTAAGAGTCTTTCTGTTCTACAGGTAGTTTACTGCGTTCACTTGGTGTATCAGGTGTTAATTAGCCCCCTGATTAGACTGTAAAAATCAAAACCAGACGGACTGTGTTCTGTATCCAGAGGACCAAAACTGCTGCTCTGTGTTGCTTCAATCATTTCTTAATCATGGCTGTAATCACTTCTCCGTCTGCCAAGCATCAGGTCTGTAGGGATTAGGACGTCCACTAGGGGGTGACATCACACAGTGTAACTCCATTCATATGAAACTGATTTGAACTCAATACATGGAGTGTTTAGTTTACTCAACAATAGAGCCGACCTCTTCATAAACAGGATTCAATTACCTTTGTATAAACAAGAAGTAAATTGTAGCAAAGATTACACTACGACTGCGTTACCTCGTCCTCTCAGCAGCCAGCTGCTGCAGTTGTAATTCAGAGTGAAAGTTTGGCTCATACAGAGAATATTAAAGGATTCCTCCCTGTAAATGGGACATCTATCTATGGCCGGGCTATCACCAAAAAATGCTCTGTAATGGCTCCATTTCAGCAGTGTGCACCTTAGGCACCATATGGCTCAATTTTCCCTCAGGCCAGTGTCACTGTCTTCCTCCTCATGTCCCTGCATCAGCTCTCAAAGCTGGCAGCCGCTGACCCCGGGCCAGCCTTATCATCCATCTGGCGGTCAGAGGAGGACTCTACACAGATCTTTGGCAGCCAGCCTCAGCGACGATTGTAGCTGGGTCTGTTCCAGTCTGGCTGGTCTGTCTCCCAGCTCCCTGCTGCTGTTGTCATGGCTGTGAACAAGACTCGCCACAGGAGACGTGGCCATGTAAAATGCATGTGTCGAGAAGTGATTTTTACACGTCACAGCGCAGTCAGCAAGCTTGGATATGGAAAACATCCATTAGAAAAGTATAGGTAAATAATGAAGGGAAAACATCTATTCTAGTGAGATGCTGGCTGGCAGAGAAGAGAAGATGTGTGATTCATAGAACTTAAAATAAAAAGACTGCACTGGGGTCATGAGAGTGTGGTTTTCCCCTATTTCCAAAATGTATAACTACATCTAGCTCAGTCATCATCATTAATGGTAAAAACTACAACATGTTTTTTATGTTTTTATACAAAAACTGCTGACATGGCGGCTCTGGTTACAAGAAGATTCTCCTCACAGCAGTAATGTCCTGTGTCGCCCTGTGACAAACTGGAAACCTGTCACGGGTGTTTCCCATGGCATGCTGGGATAGTGTTTCAACCGCCTTACCTGTTGATGCTTAACAGTAAGGGGCTTGTTGGCTTGTGACTGAAGCTGATGTGGTTGTAAACGGTACACCTTTGGGTTTTGGACCGTTGGTCAACAAAAATATGATATTTAAAGACATCACCTTTGGTTTTGGGAACTGAAGAGTGAGGACATTTTATAGACATTAATTATAAATATTTCATCAAGAATGTCTGACTGACTGACCATGAAAATAAGTTGCCATCCTGCTTTTGACCACTTTTCTAAGGTCGCATATTTTTATGAGCTGTGAGCATCTGAAGATATATTTGTAAGCCCGAAGACATAAAACCAAACATTCTTCACAATAGCAACTTATTTTAGATGACAAGGAATTTTTCCATCCCTCACAAATTTTGAATCACTATTATTTTAAGTACTATTTTCTTCTTAATTGATTAAACACCAGTTCATCAAATGTGTCATCTAACAGCGCTACATACCATCACCAACACATCACATCCTGCGGAAAACCCTGTGACGGAGATTTGTGTTGATACAGCACAAGTTGTGACAAGAGGTCTGAATAATTTCTGATTTTGACCCATGTTGTGACTTTGCCCATAAAAACACAACTCAGCATCATGTCGTTTAACTCCACACACAACCTTCGCAGGCGTTGAAAGCTCATTGTGTTTCCTGGCCGGGGGTTCACTTTGGTTCACCTTATACTTTGTTACAAGCCAGTCGATATGCCGAGGGGTCTGTGTAAGGTCAGCTGTTGGAGCTCACAGGCTGTGTTTACATCTGTACTGGACAGCAGTGAATCAGAGCCAGCAGAGTCTCTGTGTTGAAGTGCTGCGTTTGAGTCACTTGGGCCTCTGTGTTTAGAGTCTGTGGGGCCACAGGGTTCACATGACAAGTGGAGAGTTTATCACTCATCATAACTATAATGCCAGCATCCCGGAAACTTTGGCTTTTTGCCCCCCCCCCCCCAAGTGCACTCACATAAGCACAGGGTAATGTTAGAGCCCCCAAGTCCAACGATGTGGTTTTTAGTGGGCGGGGCTATCTGATGAGGTCATGCTGCTCTGGACAGTTTGAGATGAAGTACAGTTGGTAATGTTGAAATATACCACGTCACAAGGCAGTGAATCAATACATTTCATTCTGGTTCAATTTCATTCTGTTCTTTCCCATGAATTCCCATGAAAGTCTGAGCAGAAGCAGTTATGTCATCAAGATTGTCTTGAGCACAGCTGTCCAGATTACACAACTATACAATTGTCAGTTTATACAAACGCATTAAAGTGATGTGTTCATTGAAGTGATCCAGAGTTAAAATGTATGTGCACCCACGCGATGGGTGACAAAGTTTCAATTTCTTAGATCCCCTGAAATTTAATATAGTCATGCACAGCATCTGGTCATCAAGCAGTGTAGAGTTAAGTCATCCCTCAGTCGCCTGCGGGTCCACATGAGTCAAAGATGCACCGGGATGAAGCGAAGGCCAAGTATAATTGGGTGTTTTGTGTCTATGTTTAGTTGCTTTTATTGTTTGTCTGTTGTTATTTGCTTATTTAATCATCTGTACTTGTTTTCTACATAAACAAGAACTCAAATCACTACATGGAATGTGACAAACCTACAGGAAATCACACCCAGTTCTGCAGCGTTGGCTCTGTGCCGCTTTTTTCCAGTTTTAGTGTTTTGTTTTTAGCCCTTTTTTTTGTTTTCCTGGCCGACAAACTACACTCTCATCAACAACAGTTCCAGCAGCAATAAGCAGAAAGGCTCAGGGATACTTAGGCTACCCGCTCAACACCAACCAACTAGCTGGTGAACATGATGGAGCATCTAGCTAATTTTTTTTAGGAGTTGGTGGAGACCAAAACAGAGCTTATAGTAGAGTGAATATCTGCTGGAGATCGGTAACATGTTGCCAACATGTTTGGTTATAATGTGATAATATGTAAATGCTGTGTTTAGCTCTTTCTGCTGTCTGCTGTCCCCTAGTGGCAAAAAAAAAAAATCTGTGAATGCAAATGTTTGGCTGTTTGCCATTTTTCACAACAGCAGTCATAAATATTCAAATAGACAACTTGCAATGCACAAATGTGTCAGCTGATCTTAAATCTTCTGTGTCTTTCTTTTTCTCCAATCCACAGACAGAAAAACAGAAGCAGCTCCCAACATCAAATCACCTGCTGACAGAGCCGACGCTGCACAGACCGGCCAGGAGGTGATGGATGTGGAGGGTGTGCATCTAGAGGAAGGAACACTGGAAACATCCCAGGGGGAGGACTCTGAACTCAGCCTGAGCTTCCAGGGCTACGTCGCCGAGCTGCGGCAGTGCCAGAGCAAGATGAGGAACGCCCAGATGCCCCAAAACGGCCGCAGTCCACCAGAGGGCAAGGACTGCAAGACAGACCTTTACAAGGCCACCATTGTCTAAAGGGAACCCCCACTGCTGCACTTTTAAAGCCCGAGGCACTGTCTTCTGAAAGAGAATCAGTCAAACCGTGGGCTGCATGTACAAAGCTGTCAATTTCCAGTTGACATTATAGTGATAGATATTGTATATTTCTTATGTATTTTGGCGTCTTCTTGTTGTTTTTAGTACTGGTTGTAATTTTGGGACAGTGATACATTTTTGTTTGGTTATAGTTTAATAATTGAGCACAAAGCAGTTCTATTATGAGCCATGTTAGACCAAGAACAGGCGGGGAAGAAGCCTAAACCCACTTTTGGGAACCATTTTCTAATGAGGCACACGTTACCAATTGTTTATAAGTTGTAAGTATTGCTTTGTGAGTTACATCATCAAACAATATGCATAAGCCAAAATGATTAACCAATAATTAAGCTATTAATAATAATTGACACGCCAGTGTCCACTTACTAACCTTTTCCACTAGTCCTCTGCTGAGAAAGACTGTGAGATGCAGTTGAAAGCTCCGGAAAAAGCTAGAAAATATTTTTCTCATGAACAACTTTTTCCTGATCTCTAAAGCATTACTAAATTATTAATTAACCATCAATTAAGCTGTTAATTGCAATTTATAGACACTTTGTAAAGTTTTGATTAAAAGATCTTGACTCAGTGTCCTAGATTTTTACTAGATGTAATTGAAATCTCCAGAAAAAGCTAGTATTTGTTGTTCCTTCATTTACTACTTATCTCTAGAGCATTACTAAATTAGTACTAAACTATTAATAGAGATATTAATTAAAATTATTTGAGCTATAAATTGCAACTTTTAAATACTTAAAGCTTAACGAAGTGTCCACTTAGTAGCTCTTTGCACTGGTCTTGTGTTCATTTTTTTTTTTCAAACTACAGATTACATAAAAACATATTTCCAAGATGGAAAATGAACTTTGACTCAGCTTTATAAAGTGTGACCTGTTAGAAAGTGATACCCACTGTTGCTGGACCATATGTTATAGCAGAACTCTGTTTATAGGACCAAAAGGGAGGTAAATCACAATTTTCTTGGATATTTAAGTATTTACTGTTTGTATCTTCTTCCTGTTTTACAGATAATACATGACAGTACCTTTATTGCCTGTAGTTCCTGCTTCGGTGGTTTTGAGGTTGTCCAAATGTTGAATGATTAAAAAGCTTTTATGGCTGTAATTCCAAGAAACTGACCCCCTTCTCTTTTGTACATAGTTTACTCCTGGTATTTCCTAGTAGCGGGGAAACCCTCTTCACCATCCTGTTCTAACCTCTAGCTCATCTTGTCAAAAATGCTTGAAATATTCCTCTGCTGGAGTTTATATAATCCAAAGTCTTACATAAGACATTCACATTCCTGAATGGACTTAAATGTGTTTGCAAAGCCAGAACCGTCAATAATTAACAATACAGTTGTCTTAGTTGAACAATTTCCTCTGTGGAAACACACCACCTTCACCTGGGGATTGGTTACCCCATGTGGACGTGCTCTTTAGTCGTCCGGCCTCCTCTTTGTATTTTTAGCCCAGCATCTGGAGAGGGATTGTTACAGCTGGTGAAAATTAGAGGTTAGATTGTGGGACTGTGGAGGTTGTCTTGACACAGCATGTCCCTGCTGGAATGCTGACAACACATGACGCTCATAGGGTTTATCACACTCTTCCCGTTAATTCGTCCCTGTTTTCAAACGTACTGTCATTATTGAAGTCTTCATTAGTAATTCCTCCCAGATCCTTGATTCACCCTCATAACTGGACTTTCGCTTATCTAATTCTAATTCATGATAACTCCCTAAACCAAGCCACCTGTAAATGTTTTGATGTCTAGTCTGCCTCCACCCTCTGCTTCTCTGCCAGTTCCCATGGAACCTACTTTGCTACTATATGTTGGGACACTTATGTTGAAGGGCAGACACACCTGTACCACATGATGCAACAATTAACTGCAAAACAGTGCACTTCCACCCTGATGTAGTTCGTTTGTGCCAGTGATTAGGTTTTGCACCTACATAAAGTTGGAGGAGTTTGGATAGACAAATTAATATTAAAAGAGTTAAAAAGAGCTGCACAAAGTTATATTTTCTGTAGACTTCACTACAGAAAATATAGCCGAAATAATCAGACTGACATTTCATTTTCAGTATAACATCTTTTTACTTTGAATGACAGAGGAACTTCTCAGCAAATTATTAATTATTTTCTATGAGCTTAATTTAATCACATTTCACATTCTTGTGTTAGTATATGTCCTAATGTTTCTGTAAAAATGAAATGTTGGAGCACTTTGACTCAGAGAACCCAGGGAATTGGGCCGACTCCGGCCAAGTGCTGGCACACTGGGCTGTGTTCTGGCAGTGGCTGTGGCCCAGTAATGGGTGCCAGATTTGGCTGGGTTTTGGATGTAGGGACTTTGGTTGATTTCCGCTGAGAATTTGCACATCTGACTAAACTTGTGCCAGTGTTTTTTCAAACCTAACTAGCATTAGCCTAAACTCATGATATAACTTGTACTGAACTGTTATTAATTGTACATTTTTGCTTATTAGATATTTACTTATTCATTGGAGCATGTTAAAAATAAACAAAAAAAAACAATATACAACAACCAGACATTACAGCTTGAAACAAAAACCGTGTTAGCCTAAAAGTAACTCCACACCGAGTAGCCTAATATTAGGGTGCCAGTGGCGGGACAGGAGGGACCCCCGCCTCTGCCTCAGCCTCTGGAAAGTTTTGGTCTCTTCTCTCTGTCATAACTTGCAATGATAAACCGTGGGCGTCTGCGGAGAAGGTGCCGAGGGAACACCAGCCACCAACCAGGGTATCGCCTCGGAGAGATAGACAAGACTCATGACGCAACGGCTTTACTCAATGCAGCTCAATATTGTGAGGGACAGGATAATACTTGCAGGATTTCCCACGTTTCCTATGACCAAAAGCGGGCTGAGGACTCTGAAACTGACAGATATAACGTGACAGACACAGACCCTCTTCCCGAGTTCAGGAAATAAGCTTCTCCGGACAGAAAGGGCAGCAACCGATGCAAACTTTTCTGATGGCATACATTATATTACTTTTCCTACCTTGTGTTTTCAGTGCATGGGCGGTAAGTTTTGACCATCCTACTCACCTATGCGGGTCTCTCTTTTTTTTTTTTTTTTGTAATCCCTAGCGTGAGTAAAAAGCAAGGGAACAATAAAATAACGTATCGTCCTTGTTTTCAGCGAATATTAGTCCCTGGATACGAATCAAAAGAGCCATGGAGGGAGAGCCGGAAAGGTAGGTTTTTACTTCAGTCCTGTGTTTAATTTAGAGGAAAAAGAGGGAGGGAGGGGGATGCACATCGGAGTGGCAGAGGATCTGATATATTTTCAGCTTGAGGAACTGAGAAAATTGGTGGTGCAACATGAATCTAAAGCATGTGGGAGCTAGTGCTTGTACCAGGTCTGTAATCTGTCATTTAACAGCATGATTTATCTGTTTGAAGAAAGGATAATTGATTAAATGTCCCTGATCAGAAAGCCATGGACAAAGTGAAAACAGTATTCGTGTGTGAGATACAGAGGGAAACACAAATGTTTTGGAGACAGTTTCTAATATAACTTGTGTATTTCCCCATTTGTGTTCATTGAAAGTCACTAACAGGCTGTGTGTTTCCCCCCCCCCCCCCCCCTGCTCTGTTGCCAGTTCTTACTATAACAGGCGAAGAATGTAAATTCCCATTTCGTCAGGGTGGAAGGATTCACCATCACTGCATCACCATTAAGCCCTCAAGATCGTGGTGAGTCCTCATCAGCCAGCCTGTCTGGATCTATTGTTTGGGTTACACAAACAGTCACTAATGTGTGTGTAGTCACATAAAGTTACCACATACTCAGATTACACAAAAGAGGCAACTCAACACTCGTAGATGTGCTGCCTCATCATATTCGGTTATGTTCGGACGCACACTCACAAACTCTCTACGTCACTATCTCACAGAGCACAGGTATTTAAAAGAAAAAAAAAAGGTATAAAAACACTGGTATTTTCCACCACACTACAGTAATGAAAGTGACCCTGATGCAATGTGTAATTGTGTGTAGTGTCACATAATTAAAGCTTGCAGTGACAAGGGATTTGCGCAACAGTGTCATTGGGAAAGATAATGCAATTTTAATGAGGTAATGAGCTAATTGCCTTTAATAAATTGCTCATTGCTGAATCATTTATGGGCCTTGTAATCATTTGTGTGTCACAACTGTGTCAAAATACAGTGATATCAAACCTATAGCGTTATGGTGATATAACATGTAGAAACATCCTGTAAAACTATGATTATATAGATAAAGTTTATAACACATTTACTACTTCATACAGTTTATCCTAAGGGTTTATAAACAGCTGTCACATTAAAACCATCATGATTGAATTTTTATTGCTTCTGATTGTAGCACAGCTGCAGAATCTTTTATTTTTAATAGATGTTTATTTTGGAAAAAAAAAAACAGAAACAGACATGCCGAGGGGATTTCATCATTCTTTGGAACTGAGACAGGAAGGGTGGATGCCAACGAGCTGGAGCAACATGTATGCAATTACATATGGCCCAACATCTCTTGTCCACCTACACATAATGTTACTGCAATATGACCCAAGGTGCTTTTGTGATGTGTTCATGAGCTTAGCGTCGAGATATGCATTATGATATACCCATTATGTACCGCAGATTCAGTGAGCGGTGCAGGAGACGTTTCTTCACTTTGATTAAATGAATGGATGATTGACAGAGTTAAATCAATACTGGTTGGTTATTACAAAGAGAGTGTTTTTCACCTGGCTGATAAAAGTGGGACATTTCCATCACAGAGAGATTTTTAGATCAGGGGTAGATAAAAGCATCTATCATGATATAAGGGTTTTTATGTCACAATGTCTGTGTAATTCATTTTCACTAAATCAGTTGAGGAAGTATTAATGGATAAAATAACCAGATATGAATCTGTGCTGTGCAAAAACACATCTAAAAAGATTAAGTGTGTACATTCATGCTAGCAGCTCTGAGGGTGAACTTAGGGACAACAGTGCTTTGTGCTAACACCAGCATGCTAACATGCTCACAGTGACATCATGCTGATGTTTAGCAGGTTTAATGCTTGTCATGTTTACCATCCTCGTTTAGCTTGTTATCATGCTAATGTTTGCTAAGTAGCACTAAACAGTACAGCTGAGGCTGATGGGAATGAGAGGACACGATGACGATGCAAGATGAAAAAAATTAATCCAATAGTTTTTGGGATATTTCAATCTGGACCAAAGTGTTGGACAGACACACTGGTCATATAGTATTGCCATAAGGGAGTTGCTCTCACTGACTTGCAAAACTGCCCACAGTGACCTGCCCGATGACAAATTCATATCTCAAGGTGCATATCGTTATTTTGCCCAACCCTAATTTCACAGTGAATTTTTCTTCAGTTTGTAATCCAGGTGAGTTGCTAGTGAGTGTACTATGTGTCTGTTTCCTCTCTGACAGGTGCTCTCTTACTCATAACTTTGATCGGGACCGGCAGTGGGGCTTCTGTGCGCCGGAGAAAACGCAACCAGATGGTTGGTTTTTACTGAAGTTCGTTCAGACACAGAAAATGTAGCATTTCACTATAAGAGATGCCGCGTTTTGCTCTTGTTCATCCTCTTATTGTGGTTTTTCTTCTTTGGTGTGTTTCAGTTTTCGTCCACACGTCTCGCAGAATCATGGATCCATGTCAGGTGAACCCGTGTCAGAATGGGGGCGTCTGCACGCTGATGCAACACAGACACACATTTGAGTGCACCTGTCCCGAGGGCTTCTCTGGGAGACTTTGTGTGCAGAGTAGGTAGACTTGACCATTACTATTGTTTTATGAGTTAAAGGTATAACGTAATGTGTAATGTTTTTTTGTGGTTACCATTTCTGTTTTTACCATATATTCAGTCTCATATTCAGTATTGGCAACTAGTGTCACAAACTACACTCTCTGCTTGCTTGAGTTGAGTGTTTTCCCATCAATGTGCACAATAGGCTGCTTACTGTCAATCACCTGACAGCCAGAGAAGGAAACAGAAGTCTTTGCCAGGAAAAGATCCCTCAAAATATGTCAACACATTTTATCATCATTTTCATATTGTTTAAAGGAAACATGGCGCCAGGGTTAAGAGATAATCTACTTTAGAAATGACTCCACATGGTAGTTTGGCAAAGCATAATACCCATTTACTAGTTTTTTCCAAATTTCATGGTCTTCATGAAACAGTCAATAAATTGTTATCATGATGATACTGAAACAACTAAATGCATACTGAGTAAACCCAGTGGACTTATTTAGGCCGTGAAATCAGTTAAAAGCTCTGGAAAAAGCTTATAAATCGACCTGTGAGTGAGATTATTTTGTTGAAAAAGGTGGAAAGTAATATTTAAACGGTATCCGTTTTTGTATTCTTCTGTCTCTTATCTCTGTTGAAGAAATTTCCCCTTCAGTTCCAGAGAAGCCAAAGAAAAATGGAAAAATCTCTCGTGACTCATGTGCACATAGGTTCCAACCTTGCATGTGAAGTCATTTGTCTTACTCACTAACAAAAACAATGAAACGTAAACACAAGAAAAACACTTGTATCCACATGCATCCACTCTGAATGCATGTCACACAGCTCAGCTATCAGAGTTTGTTCTATATGGTCCACTAAGCTCTTCAATCACCTCTCACATTTCAAACCTATTGCCTTTTGTGTGTTGTGTCGGCTCTTCAGAGAAGTGCTATGAAACCATACACCTGCGCTATTATGACATCGGAGAGTCTTGGGGACGAATTCACCTCCGCAACGTGGAACAGTGCACATGTGTGGCAGGGGAAATCAAGTGTGAAAGAGTCCGCTACACAAGTAAGGCGTCAGCTTTTGTTCTTCTGCTCCAACTGTGTCTTGTTTTTGCTCCGTGAACTAAGAATGAGATAAATTCCCAGCAGACACTGCGCATTTTTTTTTAGTAGTTCATGTACATCTGATATATGAGAGCTTTTCCCCCAAAAAACTTAAAAGATGGAGAAAAACTCAAGCTGCAAAAACTTCAGTTGGTTTTTTTGGTTTCACAACTTTTTCATGCCTCAGTATGTAGTGAGTAAAAAAAAAAAAAAAGTATCAGATCTCCTCCCAGCCTGAAAAAAACCCTTTTTTCTCCCTTCAAAATCACCTCCTAGCAGAATATAAGAAGACAAGTCCTACCCTCTCTTTGATCACAGCTCCATAGTTACAAGAGTAACCTTGCCATGGATGAAAAGACAGATTATATGACTCACCGTGACTCAGGAATGGTGTTTTAGGACACACCCCATGGGTCCATGAGGTGCTTTCATTTTAACAGATTCTCTGGCATAAAGGAGCGAGCAGCAGTGAGGTCGTTTCATGCTCCCTCGACCGAAACTGCTTTTTGTCATGATGGTAGGGGTTAATCTTACACTGGTCATGGAAAAAAAAAAAAAAAGGTTCCTTTTAGCTGAGTGCACCTGAAGCGGATGGTATTTTTTATCTTGTACTGAGATCAGTTTTATGTGTTGGCTTATTTGAACGAAGATGTCCTCAAGAGGATGAATTCACCTCCCAAAACACAGCGTTTACACACTGTGATCTTTAAATGGACCCAATGAAGACAGGGCATCACTGCATATTATACAGATGTTGCAGCAGATCTTAGGTGAATGTTTAGTGCCAAATACACTTTATGTACATTTATGTGCAGGGCCGGTTTGTGCTGCGCCTTTCATGCAACTGCAAGTTAAAGTGTATATTTCACTGGTGAGAATTATTCAGTCAAACCTGCATTCATTTATTTTTTGGCCACTTGGAGGCAGTGCAAAAAGCTGTATACACAAAACTGACATGTAAACACCTTATAAAGTTGTCATGGTAAACGTTTTAGTAAACAGTTGCCTATTTACATGTCCGTCAAACAGCATCATTATCATTCAAATTTTTTCTCATGCTTTTTTTTTTTTTTTGCCCTCATCAAAGTCCTGAGGGAAATATCTTCCTCTTTAGCTGCTAAATGCTCCACTGTGTTCACTGGCAAGTCGCTAACATTGTCTGTCTGCCATTTGGTGCCGCGCAGTAGGTTTATCAGAGCTTTTATGAAAGATAAAAAAAAAACTGCTGCCTGCTGTGATTGAAAACAGCGCTGATGTGAGGCCAGAAAACCCAAACAATGAGCTGAAAGATGCTAAAATCCTCTGCAGAGCTCAGGGGACCTGCAGAGTTGTTTGATAAATGTCTTTGGGTTTATTGCTAGGAGCGACCCCTGTGACACCACACACTGGTTTTTTTTGGATCCATTGTTCGCATGAAAATATTGATTAATGCAGCTTTAAATTCAGCGAGTTAAAAAACATAATAATAATGATAATAGTAGTAATTTAATGAGAAGTTTTAAATACTAATGATAAAGAGATATTTTACATGCTAAAACAAGTGCAGGACACAAAGAAATATAGGGTTTATAGTGTTTAGACGTGACATTGTGTGTCTTGATGTGTCCAGTGTGCCGCAGGAACCCTTGTCACAACGAGGGAACATGTCGAAGGATCGTGACCACCGGCAAGGAGGTGTGCAACTGCAGGCGTGGCTACAGCGGACCGTACTGTAGCTTTGGTGAGTAGAGGAGACTCTGTGTGACACTGTTCCCCTCATTCAGTTAGAAATGCACAGTTTGCTCGAACTGAATATCATCAGTATAATCACATAATGGTTCTATCTGGCAGAAAATATTAATAGGATAATAGGATTCACATTTTCCAACGGCTGCACAGTCTGCATCATCAGAGCAGTTCCTATATTTATATGTTCCCCTTCTGTTTATTTGTCACATTTGCATGCTCATACAGTGCATGCCAGTTCATGCATGCGTGTGTGTGTGTGTGTGTGTGTGTGTGTGTGAAAACGGTTTGATTAATAGTAGCAGGTGGAGACATGAGCAAGCTGCCGAACTTGTCCCCGGTTGTTGTAACTGTTAATGCATGCAGAGAGGGTTTAGTAAGACTTGTTCTGACTGATTCCAGCGTGAAGGAAAGAGATCTGTCATCACCCAGATTCTCATCTGCATCCGCAAATGGACCGATTGCCTCCATATTGTTTACATACCTGTGTTATACTGTGGAATCGAGGCATTGAGATTGCTCTGCGCTTCCGTCTGTGGTTTGTGTGTATGCATGTGTGTGCAGAGCCGGAGACAGAGTGCTATAACAGCAGGGGCAAGCGTTACCGAGGGCTGGCGGACACCACGGTGTCTGGCGCCCGGTGTCTGCCGTGGAACTCAGACCTGCTGTATGACGAGCTCCATGTCGGCACGGTGGTTGCATCGCCCCTCAGGGGCCTCGGGGAGCATGCCTACTGCAGGTGTGTGTGTGCTGAGACGTCCTGCTAATTATCTGCTGCTGTAGATTTTTGGTTGACAAACTCACGGTTCACGATTATGTTTATGGCTTATCTGCAAAGCCAGATTTCTTCATACTTTTGCCCTAAAATCAATTTTAAAGCTGAAATATCCAACTTTTTTAACATGTGCTAACAAAAGTGTTTGCTAGTCCTAACCCCTTATCTGTGAAGTTCATGTGCCAACACTTGTCACTTATATGCATGAGCCCTCAAATGAAATCCACTCAGAGGCAACCAGCAACTTTAAACCCACCACGAGCGATAAAGAAGCACGTAGTGAATCCAGCCTGTCTATGATTAAAAAAAAAAAAAAAAACAGGTTTTATCTCTGGCACATTTGCTCCACTTCTATTCCTTACTGCTTTCATTTGTTGTTGTTGCTATGACTACCCAGCAGCCATATAGCATGCCCAGAGCAAATGATATATGCCCTAAAATGTCCCAAACATCAAAGGAAAGCCAATTTCAAGAAAACACTGGGCACAAACACACAGACTCAGACTGTGTGACTGGCTCAGACTCAGATGAATCATTTGTAATTATTGTTAGTTTATTGCTGGAAAAGTTGCATATTGCAGGTTTAATATCGACGAAACCTTCTTATAAGTGAAGGCAAAAAATCTTAAATCATTGATGTGTGAGTATGAGGCTCGGTGAGAGATTGAAGCCAGCGTCCCAGAGAGCCATGCAGCCACTGTGTTGTATTGAGTAATGCTTGGTGTTAAAAACAGCGATGCCACACCTACACACACTCTGTCCGCTGTGTTTGTGTGTGTTTGTGTGTGTGTGTGCGCAGAAACCCAGATGGGGACAAGATGCCGTGGTGCTACACACTAAATGACGATGCCATCTCCTGGGAGTACTGTGACGTCCCCTCCTGTGTGATGCCCGTGTGTGAGTAAACAGGGCACGGGAGTGGAGTCTCTTTTGTTGTCACTAATTATAGTTCGTTTCACCACTGACTGGGTGTGTTGATACTTTGATGCTTTGCCTTATGGTAAAGGCATCATATATCTGGTAGCTTGGCCAGGCATATTTCCAAGACAGCTTGATTTTGCGTTGATTCATTTATGAATTCTTGCCATCCCTGCATTTTTAATGCCAAATAAGGTGTATTTCCTCATGTACCTTATGAAGGATAGCATATTCATTTAGCTGTCCTTATTATACACCCCTCTTTGAATATTCATCTCATTATTATAAAGTATGAAAAATATGAAAGGGACTTTTAATGCTGCATCATCTGGTATTTTCATTGTCTCAACCTCATTAAATAAAAGAATACAGCGAATCTGCAGAGTCACGCTGCTCTGAAAGGCTGGATTCAGCCGAGTCGACTGGTTCAGTGGTGGAGGTTGTTTGTTTTTTTTTTGTTTTTTTTGTTTTTTTTCAACGTGGGCTAGATGAGATAGTGGGGGAAATAAGGCATGAGTCACAGTGAATCAACATGTCATGTCAGGTGGAGGAGCCAAATATTCATGTGGTGAGTGGGATTTGGCACAGTTGGCCGTTTGTCATGGTGCCAGGGGTATGCACAGAATCCACAAGCTTGTTCCATCTGCTTCACCCTCTTCAGCATATGATTTGCAGCATGGAGACGCACTGTTACCCTGACATTATCACCATACAGAAGAGCTTTATTGCTTCTAGCGGAGGGTGGGGGTCAGCCAAGACAGAAATATTGAAAATATTCAGGAGAAGTGTTTAGGAAGTGAGCTGCAAAATATTCCAGTTGTCAGACTTGTTTGTAGTGATTTCATCTGTTCTAGCTCTTGTTAGAAAATTGTAGTTTATAGTAGTAGGCAGGAATAGTAGATTTCCTAATATATAATCATGCACTTGTTTCCTTATGCAGTTTCTTCTCGAAGGATTGTCCCATTTGAAGTCCTGCCCGCCATTAAAAAACCTAACCCCCGCAAGCCAGCAAAAAAGCCTGTGTGTGGGAAAAAGCACAAGAAGAGGTTGTCGATGGCTAGAGGGAGGATAATGGGTGGAAGCTCAGTTCTGCCAGGTACTCACCCCTGGATGGCAGCGATTTACAGTGAGCAGTCAGACTTCTGCGCCGGCACCCTCGTCTCCTCTTGCTGGGTCGTCTCTGCAGCACACTGCTTCTTCCGCAAGTATGTTATGGGTTTATTTCAGCCGCAATGGATGTTTTCGATTTATGTCACTGCAGAACCAGTAAAGGTTTTGCAGCCCCCGTGAGTCAATATACTGTACATAATGTCATTGTTTAAAAAAAAAAAAAAATGTGCCTCCAAAACTTGAGTGAGTGAAAAGACGTTTTGTAACCTTGGGAGCCCTTTTCAGTTTGTAAAAACCATCAACCTGCAGAAAACATTCTTTGTTCAGCGGGGGAGCATTATTCTCTCTGAGCTGTTTTCTGACCGGTGTTGAGCTGAAGAAGAAGCGACATTCAAAAGGCAAGTCATTTAAAGACTTTGACCCCTCAGCTTCACAGCCTTATGAACAGACTATATTTAGAGCAGCATCCAGTTCGAGGAAAACCTAAAAACATCACATGCACAGATGCTGTTTACGTGCAGATGCATGCATTTGCTCCTGATGTCAACAAACAGGCCTCAGGTGTCAAGTCCGAAGATCTTTTGTTAAAGCATGAAATCATTAAATCGGACAGCAGTTGCAGAGTGCAAAAAGCCATTTTATCTTCGGAAGTCTGCAGGATATCTGCAAGGCTTACTTTTAAATTTACATCCGCTGCTCAACTTTTCTAACCAGCTGCACTTTGTTTGAAGCAGAACAGGAGTCTACAATGTTCATTACACACCACAGTACAAAATCCTTTTGGGAGTATAAATGTACTGGATACATTTCATGGCAGTCTACCTGTTCAGATTTAGTATTTCTTGTGCAAATGCGGAATAGACTGATGGTAGTGGTAAAAGAGAGCTCAGGGCATCTCAGGATTCACTGTCTGGAGACAAACATTTCAAGGAAATCCAACCAGCAGTTGTGGCGATAACTTGGCTCTGGACTTTAGTGTTGGACAGACAGGCAGTGTTATGAGTGCATAATTTCTGTGCCATTAATAAAAATGTCTTCTCACAGCCCACTGAAGTCTCAGATTCGTGTGGTGCTCGGCCAGCAGAGGTTTAACGTAACCGATCCCAACACCAGGACGTTCGGAGTGGAGAAGTACATCTTTCCAAAACAGTTCTCGGTGTTTAATCCAACACTACATGACATTGGTAATCATTAATTGCACACCGCACACACACACACACACACACACACACACACACACACACACACACACACACACACACTGACAGTTGGGTGTGGCAGTTTCACTGAGCAGCGGAGTCTCCAAGTCTACCACTTGCTTCATCACTTTAACTTTTCAATGTCTCTTTGCCTGTTTCATAACGTTACATCTCTGCTTGGCAGTTCTGATCAAACTGAAGAAGCAGGACGGACGCTGTGTGAGGAGAACCCCGTTCATCCAACCCATCTGTCTCCCAGACAAAAGCATGACGTTCCCCGATGACTACTGTTGTACTATCAGCGGCTGGGGACACACTCATGAGAGTGAGTGATGAAGACATCGTGGCAGTGCTGCCTCACTCGTGCTTTAGTTTCATTCTGACAGAATTTTTGTCTTCACATAATATAACATAACTTTTTTTGGGGGGGGGGTTTGGAGTTTTTTTAGCAACCATGCATTCTATTTTTTAGAGCCTCATGTTGGGAAACATCATGGAAACACATTGTTTAATGGGTTTACTGGGTAATTTCCCAGTAAGTCTCTTGGAAAGAGCGACTCATTTTACTACTAAATTACAGGGGAGTTATTTTAGTTAGAACTTAGTTGTGTGGAATTCATACTCATTTGTTGATTTTTCACTTTATGGCCCTGCGCACCCACACAGGTGTTTTCAATTATTCTGACTAATTAGACCTCTGTTCTGGTGAGTGGAGCTGTCCCTACACGATCTAAAACAATTTAGAGCACATAAGCTCAATCACAAATCATTGCACGTTATAGTTTATAAAGTATAGTAGCTTTAATGTGAATAGGCCGATGCTGGAGTCTAACCAGTAAAGCAATATAGCTACATTTTAAGGTGTTATTAACTGTACTGCATTACATAAAAGCATACGGACCATCTCACAGACTGGAGTTAATGGATTTTTCACAGAGAAAACTACTGGTCTCACTTCCTCCACACTGTCAGTATGGCTGTTAGTGAGCACCTCCCAGTGACTACTGGGGGAAGCTAGCCTGAGTTAGCTGAAATCAGCTATTGTTGCAGCCTAAATGTCGCAAACGTGACTCACATTCTGGTAGTGGCAGGAGCTACACTGGAGAATGATATGTAAATGACGGTGTAAATTGTTGACAACAAAGCTGACAGGAGAGTGGGGGAGATGTCAAATCAATCCCAGTCTATCCACACCTACACAGCACTGAGACGAGTCTAATGAGACGAGTCTAATGAGGCAACCTAAGTGAAACCACCTGTGTGGGTGGACCACGGATGTGTTGGGGCCTTTAATTCAACTTGTAGATGCTATCCAAACAACAACATTTACACTTTCTTTTTGGTGTTATTTGTGCTTTATTTAACAGAGGCAAACGCGTACTCCAGTCTACAGGAGGCTGGAGTGAGACTGATTTCTCATGACACTTGTAGGAAGCCTGAAGTCTACGGCAACCATGTCACTGCCGACATGATTTGTGCAGGGCTCAACGGCTGTGTCGACGCATGCCAGGTAGGAAAGCATTTCAAGATGGAGTGTGATTATTGAATCTAACACTGCCGAGGTTGCTTATGTCCCAGCATAGAATATAATTTAAAATCGGCTCAGCTATGGAACAGTTACACACCTGTAAATATTCAGTTTAAACTAATCTTTACTTAATGGTCTAACAACTTAGATTTACTTTAATGTTGCTTAAATATAAAGTAGGCTGAGTTTGAACTTACAAAGAGCTATTGTAACCTGCTCCTTGTTTTAACTTTTATTACTCGGAGGAGTATTGGAAAGTACAATTGATCATGAAATATTCCTGGCAAAATGTGCTCCTGGAGCCTCCCCTCAGCTCTGCAAGGGTCGATATCAGAAAGTTGTCTTGAGGTATCGGGGTAATGAAACAGCACTTCAGATTCCCCTGAGTGAGCAGCTGGGGGAAGTTAGCGAGGGGCTGAAATCTGTCCACAGTGCCAAACTACCCACTCAACCTGCTGTGTAAAATATTTAAGCTCCTTCTTCCTAAATTAAATGTCACAGTTGTTAACTGTTTACCTCATGAGCAGAGTGCAATTTTCAGTCATATATTAGGTTGAAGTGAGTGACTCAGCTGTTTGTGTGCCACCGCTTTGATCTATCCATGTATGTTTATATGTGTGCGGACTGTATGTACTTATGTGTGTGTTTTCCCCAGGGTGACTCCGGGGGCCCTCTGGCCTGTGCTAGGAATGATGTCAGCTTCCTGTATGGGATCATCAGCTGGGGAGAGGGCTGCGGCCGCTCTGGAAAGCCTGGTGTTTACACTAAAGTAGTGAACTATATCGACTGGATCAATTCAGTGATCAGACGTAAACCCAAGGCTTCATGAATGGAAATGACCTGGACATTGGCTTTAATATGAAATATTGTACTGTATTATATTATATGTTTTTTTATTGTAATACTTGTGGAAGTATATAGATTATCTTTTTTAACTGTGAAACTTTTCGTAACTGAATAAACCTTTATTGACTTGATAAAGCTTTGGG
The DNA here is from genome assembly GCF_002814215.2 of Seriola lalandi dorsalis. Taxonomy (NCBI): domain Eukaryota; kingdom Metazoa; phylum Chordata; class Actinopteri; order Carangiformes; family Carangidae; genus Seriola; species Seriola lalandi. The sequence continues at coordinate 219,384 of NW_019525471.1, read as the reverse complement.
TGTCTATTTAAAGATTACTGTCTTAGGCAGGTAAAGTACTTTGAGAGACCAAACTTTATTTTGGATATAAAAGAGGAACATGTATTTTTACTGCTTTCACACTCATACAAGTGTTAATTATTTACTCTCATTTGATTTCTTTTACATAATTTTTTTCCTTCAGTTTCCGGCTGCCAGTTACAAATACACTGAAAAAAATCAAAGAGAAACACAAACTTAAAATGAATAATAAAGTTGAAAAAGAATGAGATAGTAATGAATGCTCGTAGGTGTTTGATAAGGACATTTTTGGCAGGAAAGTAGTTAGAGAGTGGAGCATGGGTTGATTCTTATTGCATTAACATGGTCATTATAGGGTTCTTTATATTATAAACTTTTGGAGACTTAGTGCATGTTATGAGCTCCATTTCTCAAATTTCTATGTTTTATGGAAATTATAGATCACGTTATATACTGTTTTTTGTCTTTTCCTCTTTTTATGTGCAAGTATAAAATGGTCTTCAAGAAATGTGTTATTTGTGGAATGAGAATCATTTGATTGTTTCTTCCAGTAGTTTTCTCTGCTGCAGCAGGTGGTGCGAAGCAGCCCAGGTGGCAGCAGCATGGTCTGCTGACTGGTGCGCGCACGCGCACGCAGACAGAGAGACAGACAGACTCTGGTCATGCCATTTTCCATGTGCTTTGCTGGGGGCGAGTTTGAGCCCCACAAGCAGAGAGAGAGCAGCTATTTTGAAAGTGACCCCTCATTCAGGCAGCGACTCTGCAGCTGTCAGGAACTATGACTGAAGATGACGGATTCTGTTGTCGTGGAGGGATATGCCAGACTCAGAGATGGAAAAAAGGTGTTTAGCTTGACTAAATTTGCTGACGGACATGGCAGAAGTACTTCGGCGCACTTGTATCTGTGCTTAAAAAGTTTGTTTTGCTCTCTTACAGTGGAAAACTAGGTGGCTCGTCCTTCGCAAGCCGTCGCCTGTAGCAGGTAAAAAAAAAAAATCGATGTTTACCGGTCAGTCTGACACATTTCACATTAGTTTCTAACTAAGCTACTATTAACCTCACGTTAAAATGTCGCGCGGTGTGTAGGTAGATTAATGATTACGCACTTCAGCTGCGCCACAATGATAAGTTGAACATATCAGGTGCTGCCCTGCGTGTGTTTTCATGGACCTCCCTGGTTTGTGTTGATACAGAACACGGGCCTGGTCTGTGTGTCGGGGAGACTTAGCGCTTGTGAAGTAATATTCACAAACCTGAGGGTGTCTATGAGCCTGGGACAAAACTTCAAGCTTTTGAATGTGTAGGAAAGACATGAAATGTAATGTCCATCCAGCGAGGTAACACAAAGACATAGAAAATAAGAGCTGAATGTCTGACTGCAGTTTCCTTGGCAGCATGTGCAGGTAAATTAAAGAAAGTGATTTTTTAGTGCAAAGTTTGGCCTTGATTTGGGTTGTAAAGGCAGGACCACAATTCATACTGGCATCTTAAATGTGTGTTCATTTGTGTCACAGTGTGGGAACTCGAAGTTTAACAGTATTCATTCAGCTTTGAATCTGTGCTCAGATGTTCCTCAGAGGCAGTTTTTTCTTTGTGCAGCCTCACTGATGATATTTTTTTTCAATGTGTACAAGGATTCATGCAGGCCAGTTTTTAAATGAGCCTCATTTCACACGCTTATAAAATCTTACTGACCCTAATTTGACCCCATCGTCAAAGTTAATGTGCTAAAGACTGATAGTCTGAACCTCACTGTATTTTTAGATGCATCATGAATGTGCACTTAGTGAATCTGGACTTGCTATTTAGTCACATTTACTGAGGAGGCTTCAGGTTGCCTGAAGTAGAGTTTCAGGTTATCTAAACCCTTGAATTTATCAATTACCCCTGGCCTGTGTATTTTTTTTAATGAATAAGCAACTGGGCTTCAACAGTGTGATGAAGTGTATTGCATTGCACTGCGCCACAGAAAAGTTTCTTTGGATATCTGGTGCTGGACGGCTTAACATGCTCCACAGGTTAGACTGAGGTTGAGGGCTGCTCCTCCTCAGATCTTTGATGTCAGTGTTATCACAGCTGCCTGTTCTCAGCCCTCAGTTATGTGTGTTAAGAGGTGTGTTCGTGTGAAGGAGAGTGATGCACAGACACAGACACACACACCCACACCGACACACACACACACAGCCTTGTTTTGTCAGTTGACACTAATTGTTTGAAGGTGCCAAAAGACTAGAGGACACTGCAGCACCTACTGTGTGTCAGAACACATCTTATTAGTATTTGACATGGACTTAGGGAATTAATTATGGACTCCAGCTTTCTAGTTATTCTTAGGGAAGAGTTGTAAGTTTAAAGTTGTACAAAACTGTGATGTTAAATGCAGTCAAGTAATCTCTATCTTAAACTGCCTTTGTCATGTCTCACATTAACTCTGACTCCTGCAGACTGCCTCGTACTGCTGGTTTTTAAAGACAAGTCCGAGAAAGCACAGGGCAACAAGGAGAGAGCCAGTGTCACCTTGGAGGAGATCTGCGGCCTGGAAGCGGGACAGTGGTATGAAGGTGTGGCTTTTACTCTGGTCATCCTCTGCCTGAACCAGACTGTGCTACTGGGTTTCGACAGCAGGGAGGCTCTGCAGGCGTGGGACGCCCGCCTACGATACAGCCTCGGGGAGGGTGAGAAAATCTGTTGTTGCTTTTACTCCAGTGTTTTGTTCCTCGGTTGTATCACAAAATAGCATCATATTTGACCTCACTGTGCTGTAGTTTAAGCAATTCTCAACAACCAGATGAGTTCATCCATCATACTGGCAGGTTTCAGTGTTTTGAAATTCACCGCAGTCAAAGAAAAGTGCCCTGTCATTTGCCAAACCTGTGAAAACCACAAGCGAAAGTTTGCATCTTTGAAAGGAAAGAGATCCAAAGTTCACAAGTACAAGGGGTAACAAGTAAGCGTCACTGCGCACAGCCTGTATAAGAATGTTTTCAAATGCAGTTTAAAATGAGCTACATTACTGGTGTACCTAATGTCTTTAGGCGGTTAATCGAATTTCGACAAATTTGGAAAAAGAATTGGATTAAATTAAAAGAGCGCCAGTCAAGCTGCAAATGATTAAAAATGGTGTAGAAATTGGTGGAAATGTGGCTTTTATGTTTGTTTCATGTAACGAATTTAAGGAACATAAGTCTTATTATCACTCCATACAAATCTGATGTTTTCATCTTTCAGTCTCATCATGCTTCGTGTACCTTTATGATTTGTTCGCTAAGTCTGTTTCCTTTGCAATTTGGTGCATTTTGCTTTTATCGAATCATCGACTTCTCCATCTCAGCCAAGGGTGAAAACATTTTTCATGCGTTTCCAATTTGAAAATGCGCACTAATAAAACCCACCTTTAATATATTCTGCAGCCTCTTGGCCACAGCAGCAAGACTGTGTCACCATATTGTCAGTGGGCTCTGGTCAATTGACCTCAACAGTCCTGTCATGCACCCAAGAGCTTGATTTATGAAAGCCTTAAAGGTGATCAGCAGGATCTTGAATGTGCTTATACACTTATCCTGCAGAAAGTGAAATTAAGGTAAGACATGGGATTAAGATGCTGCAGCACTTTGGAGAAGCATCAGTTTCTTCACTGATGATTTATTGAAGTGAGAGAACAACATTGTAGAGAAGTCCAGTCACGATGAAACAAAGGCATGAATAATTTACTGTAAGTGAAGGTGTGATAGACAAGGGGATAATTCAGAATTATTTTGAAGTCAGAAAAACAAGAGCAAGACAGTGGCTTGATATGTTGTTTAAAACTCGTACACTGATCAAAAGTAACTGCTAGGTTTCATAATGACAGAGAGCTGCATCTGCAACCAATTATTAATCAATGTTTATGTTTTTTGACTCAGCAAGATGCAGTTAGATGTTGACGTAGTTGTTTGTTTTGAGGTTATGAATGATTCTGCAGTGTTGTCGGCTTTGCAGATGCAGGCTGTGCTCAGTGCATCAGTGGGTCGACAGAAGTTCTTCTTCTGTTCGGTTTGATAGCGCTGTGCGATCAAATTGAAAATTTACAATATTGATATATTAAACATTCGGGTCACCAACTGTCCATGTGTCATCATCCTGTCACATTGTTCTGCTTCGTCTTTCTACCCAAAACAAATTTCTGACTTATTTCTGAGAAATAAGTCTTAATTTGTAGCCAAGTGCAGACACTCATTGACATGTATATAGTCTACTGTGAGGATCTATTACATGAGTTATATAATTTATAAACAAATGGGGGCTAATAATAGTGCTGGACTGTTCAGCTGGTGGCAGGAGTTCAGCTGAATTTTAAAGCAGACACTAATGACGTGTTACAAGACCTGATTGTGTGGAAGAGAACATCGTGCTTAATTTGGCATTTGTTTATGTTAAAATATCCGTGTGTGCCTGTTTTTATAGATGCACCTGTGCCTGTTCAGGCTTGCATGTGTGTTGAGAGTTAGATAAAAGTGTGTGTTGTCAGTGTGTTTGTGTGTGGGTGGCCTGCTGCTTAATGCCACATAGTGAGTGGAGTGTGTCCAAACCAGCAGAAATGTCACCTGCCAGCCTGTGCGCAGAGCTTTTGTTGCCGTCTGTGACACCATATGAATCTTTCTTAACCTGAGTGATGACGTGACGCAGCTGGCCGACATTTCCTCATCATCGCCTCCATCAATCTCACCTGGCCAAGTTTGCTCAGCGCAGTAAAAAGTCTTTTAACTGAGTGCTGCTGGGGAACTCCACATATACTTTGAATGAAATTCCACAATCACACAGACGGAAACAAAGCACTAAAGCTATGTCAAACTTTGTTATACTTAAGTCTAAATTCATATCCAATTAGCAACCATACACAGATGTTTATGACAGGCTTTGATTGCGCTGGGCTTTAGATCTGAGCCTGTTGTGTTCATCGCTCGGCTTGCTGATTTCATCGTTTGTCTGCAGCTGTTTCTTCTTTTATGCTGAATGAAATTGAATCCATGCTGAAATAAGAGTTTTCTACGGCCTGCAAAGTGTTACTCAAGTTATTTTCAACCTGATTCTGACCGACATCAGTATAATGATGCTCACTCCAGTGCTGGGGTGACATTTTGAAAAAAAAAAGCAGTTATTTGTTTTCTCACTAAGCTTTGGATGACAACAACCACAAGTTGGTTAGCTTAGCATTAAGACTGGAAACACAGATAAAAAGATAGCCTGGCTCTGTCCAGATGTCACAATATCTGCCTACCAGCGCTTCTAAAGCTCACTGAATTACATGTGGTATCATATTTGTTTAATCTGTGCAAGTACCAGTGTAAAAGGAACTTGTTTTGTTGACAGGCAACCATTGGACAGAGCCAGGCTAGCTGTTTTTCCCTGTTTCCAGTGTTTATGTTAAGCTAAGCTAAGCAGATGCTGGCTCTAGCTTCATGTTTACTGAACACACATGGAAGTGGTATCAATCTTCTCATCTAACTCCTGGCATGAAATCAAACAAACATCCCATTTGTCATAGCATCCCCAAAAAGGTAGCTCACTGATCTTTCTGTGTATGCATGTATATATTTGTATTCATGTGGATATGTGTACAAATACAAATAAAGATACATGATTGTCCGTGTATGTATGTTTCCCATATGAGATGTGTATGTTGTGAAAACCAGTTTCTAAGTCATGAGTTTTTCTTGCTACATTGTCCATTTCTGTATTTTTCTTTCCTGCACACCTCATTACAGTGAATGTCAATTGTTAAAAAAAAACTTTAGGTTCTTGTTGTGCTTATTGAGCCTCATCCATTAAGATGCCAGTCCCTCAACTGAAGCAGTTGTATTGAATTGTCGGATTATACTTGAAGTTCTAAGAGTTAGTCTTTTCTTTAGAGCTTTACCAGTTTCTCTGTTTGACCAGTTCACAGATTCAGTGTTGCAGTCTTACCAGGGACCAAGTTGGAGAGCGGACCTGCGGCTCTCCATTTGTGCAACAACTTACTGGCTCTGTCGCGGGACGTCCCTCCTGTTATCATCGGCCACTGGAACCTTCCAGACCTGCGCAGATATGGACCTGTACCCAATGGATTTGTGTTTGAAGGAGGAACAAGATGTGGTTACTGTAAGTTCATTGCTCTTTATATTGTTTTTCTTTATCTTACATCTGGATGTGTTAGTTTGGGTTAACTGGCCATTTAGCTAATGTGTGGCTCCATAAAATTATATTTTGTGTTTGGCAGATGGTTCTTCAAAGCATCGAGATAATTGGTTGTAAGGCTGAAACAGCACAGTTGTGTTTGGGAAACATGAGGGGAACTAAAGGAACTGTAAAACATTTTTTAAGATTAAGGAGCAATATACATTTAGTACATGGACAGGGAAATGTATAATATCAAGGCTGAAATGAAAAGTGAGAGAGCACAAAAATTTATTCCATACACAGTGCAAATGAAACGAATAAAATTTGATGTTAAGAAAAGGCAAACAGCGTCTCAGTACAACCACATTAATCACTGTCTTCATCTTCTCATGGCAATAATGTCTCTGGAGTGAAACCGGGTCACATCATGAGAGGCTAATAGCTCATTAAATCATGTTATGAGCCGTGTTTTCCTTATGTCTATCTCAAACAGAGCAATTAATCACTGGCTGTGATTTGAGATGATTCATTTCTACCTTTCACTCAACAGTGTCTGTGGAGAGAGCCTCCTTCCTAGTACAATGACTGTCCCAGTACAATAATGTCATGTGCAACTGTGAATTAAAAACATGCTTTACAGCCAGTCAGTGGAGGGCGAGGGATTCTGTCTTCGAAGTTTGAGTCTTTATTATTGGTAATTAGGCTGTTCTGTCTTCATTTTGCTAATGTGGTTTGTAAAAAATATATAAAACTTTTTTTTCCTTGTGGCTGCAACAGTAAATAGTCTGCAGAAACAATCTTTTGGTCCAGCAGCCCAGAGAAAATTGATCATTCCGGCTGCAGCTCATTTTCCTTCAAGGCCTGTTTTTAAGTTGTCTGGATGAAACTGCAGTGCAGTAATAACTGGAGGGTTTTGATCACGCCGTTGTTGTCTGTAATGTATTGGCGATGAATAATTGATCAAGTGTGGACAAATGAATGTGATTCATGAAGGGACCAACTAAGAACACAAAGCTATTCAGGAGGCTCTGTCACATTCTGGATACATGTTTGTGGGATTATATTTATAATAGTCATAGTTTAAATCCTTTGGTGCGCCTTTAGAGAAGCTGTTAACCATAATAAATGTAGCTCCTTTTTTGATTTTAGTTCATTCCTCAGTGTATTTGATGGATTTAAATCATCATGCCGTCCCGGATGTTTTGGGGCTGATTCCTTCATGCAACGCTTCCCACTTCCAACTGGCATCTCTCAGCAAGGAAAACATCAGTGTCAGCGTTAGGATTAGTGGGTTGAACTGAGTCACTGGATGCGTTTCCCTCTCTATCTGCTCATACATCTGGCCTCCCTCAGGCGGACACTTTAAGAAAGATGCTCAATGGAGTTTTATGACACAAAGAGAAAAGAGCCTTCACATGTGTTTTATCGCTGCCAGAAGGGTGAGATGTGCAGATGTCGTCTTGAGCGGATTGTAGGATCTTCAATAGGTTCTTGTTTAACTGCCTCGTATCTGAAAAGCGTTTGATTGTAACGTTTATAGGGCAGCTAATGGCCTGTAACTTACTCCTTCTGCTCCAGCTGTTGTTTAATTTTGTTGAGCCGGAATACTGGTTATCAGTTTTTCACATTAGTCTTCAATTCAGAGTTGAGGAAGTGTTTGGTGGCTAATGGAAGAGCCATTTGGAGTTTCCTGCTTTCATTTCCCAGCTTTGACTTGCTTCACCATATGGCCAAAAGTATCTGGAGCCCCAGTAACTTTTGTCCGGGGCTGTTTTTCATGGTTCCACTTAGTTTCAATGAGGGGGAGATCTTCAATGCTACAGTCTACAATGATATTTTAAACGAGTGTCTCCCAAACTTTTTTTTTGTTCAAAATTATCAGATGAGTGGAGACTGTCATAGCAACATATTAATGTCCATGGTAATGGAAAAATGAGATTCAAAAGTCACATATGGATGTGGTATTTGGCCGTCCACATACTTTCGGCTATGTGTAGTGTGAGTGGAAATATTACTTATAAAATTTGAATAGTGGGCTGTTACTGTTGATATGATTTGTGTGGCCTAGTATTGTAGAGAATATGATGCAAAAGGCAGTAAAGTTTTTCACCTGTTCTCATTTGTTGGTCATCTTTTGTCCTCTGACTTGGTAAAAAAGTAAAACAGCTGCTTCATGGCAAAAAGAAACCTGCTGGAGGAAATAATTCAGTCTGTGCAGGATCATCCCTGCTACGCCCAAAATTCACCATCATGTCACTGCACAGATGCTGTTTTTGAGGAATATGAGTTATTTCTAAGCTCAGATATAACACTCATAAGCTGTGTGTGTGTGTGTCGCTGCGATAAGGTAAACCACAGCTGGGAATAGGCACGAAACCATTAAAGAGATGAGTGTATGTCAACACCTGGAGGGGGCCGACACCGACTCGAAGGGAACACCAGAGACATCAGAGCGTTTCGGACACGCAATGGAAACATGACACTTGAGAATGCGATTTATGATTTATTTAGCTCCATTAACTCTTCAGCAGTGACACTCACGTAATGTGAAGAAGGTCAGACATCACTGTTAGTTTCATATAAAAAAAAAAAAGGCAAATTTGAAAAGAAATCAGTGAATGCTAAGGTGCATCCAAATGTTTGTGTGTTGAAGGGCGTGCATTCCTGCGACATGTAATCTCCCAGCACAGTTTATCCAAAGCAGAGGGAGAGGTGGTGTAACGATGTTGGACTGTCCGACCTTTTGTCCACGTCCTGCTTGATAGTTCACCTCAGTGTTTATAGTTTTTCAGCAGGAAATGCTGGATTTTATGTGTATATGATGTGTACGTACGTTTCTATAAAACTAGATGGATTAGATAAATCGCTTAGTCAATCAATAGAAAATTAAAACCATTGTGATAATCAGTTTAGTAGTTTTTAAGCAAAAATAGCAAACATTTGATGCTTTCATGTTCTCAGTTGTAGCCCTGTATAAAAAACTTGATATTGGTGCTAAATTGATCAGACAGATGGACGAATGATTGACAGAAAAATGATCAACAAGTTGAAAAAAATCATGAAGCAGATGCTTTAATAATCCCGATAAAACAAAGACCACATAGTTAGGAAAATGGAATAATAAAAAGATACATAACTAAAATTTTAACGAGAAACTGAACAAACTCTACAAAACTAGAATATAAGACTAGATCATTGATTAACCATTCAAGTGAAAATGCCAAACATTTCCTAGTCTAAAGATCTGACACTAGGCAGAATGCAGTTGTTTACAGGTCCCACAACAGTTTTCAACTACGTCCTCAGTTTCACACATGAACCATACGCCGTCCAGCCATATACTAGGTTTTTTTAATTGTGACAAAGCCACAGAGAATTATCACCCCATTGTCCCTCTGCTCTACGGGGGTTTTTAGTGGGTTTTTTCCTGCTCATTGTTTTGGGTTTCGGGCCCTCACCATTTGTGTTTCGGTTCACTCCCATTGACTCATTCATCATCCTTGTTTGCAGTCACAACAGGCAGCTGTCTTACGTGCTGAAGCTTTAAAAAACCTGCTGCACGCTCCCTGTCCAGCCTAAATGGCCGACAAAGTTAGTGACTACCTGGTGAAATATCATTTAGCAGCTCTGACAGAAGCTGCCACTGGTTTAATAGACGTCTCTGAGCTTGATTTAAAAAGTGTTGCTACTTTGTACGGATGCTGTGTTTTTATCACTTTTTAGAGCAGAGACTAGAAGGGGCCACTTGAATTGTTTTTGTTTCTACACAGAATCTTCTTCATGTTGTAAACTCGACAAGCTCTGCCACCTATTCTTTGTTGTTTTATACTGTAGCCATTGGCAGTACACCTACTGTTCACTCACCTGCTATCAAAAGCTCAATGTGTGTAGATGTGTATCCTCACAAAAAGAAAAGGTATGAAGTTAGAGCATCTGATTCTGACCTGAGTTGTTCTTGTGCCACAGATACATCTCTGATCTTAATAAGATCCATATCATAAGAATGCTAAGCAGGCAATACATCTTCCGTTTCAACTGGTGCAGACACCTGCACAGACTGTGCTTGCTGACCTTTGACCCCCCTCACGGCCAGGGGGGTGTTGGGAATGTGATTGAGACCAGCCTTGACATGGGTGGTCTCAGGAACAAGGCGACACAACGACCCTTTATTGGTGACACCTTGTAATTGACAGCCAGTTGCATTGTCAGAGGGGGAGGTCAAGAGACCTCTGGAGAGCATGACCTCTGACCTCTGCATCATTATATCCTCCTTGATGACAGTCTACATCAATACGATAGATGAAATAGGAGCCATAAAAAGGAAATTAGATTGTTTTAGACTTTATGAAATGTCTAACAGCAACCATGACCAGGGCAGGATATCGAACATCATTATAAATGACAAAAAGTTAGCAATAAATGCTGTTTTGCCATTTTTAGACTGTATTTTATTTAGGCACAGTTTTCGTTGGCTTCTTTAGTTAAATTAAAAAAAGTATTGGTTTGGAAGCAATGATTAGTTGATAGACAGAAAATTACTTGGGCTTTAGAAATTGCACTGAACATTTTTCACAATTTTTAGTCATTTAAAGAGCAAACAAAGAATGATGAAAATAATCTTTTATTGAAGCCCTACCAGATATCATCTATATCGACACTATTATTGAAGAACTTGAAATGATATCTAGCAAATCTTGTGATAACTTGAATAAAATTTTTACCAATTACAGTCTATTTGGCCTGGCAGTTTACATTTCAGTACTGCAAAAAGTAACATGACACTAATACAGTCTGCTTTCTACAGGGGCCGGTGTTTTTCTGCTCTCATCTGCTGAGAGCGAGCAGATCAGCTTTCTATTCGACTGCATCGTCAGAGGCATCTCCCCCACCAGAGGCCCCTTTGGACTGCGGCCAGTTTTGCCAGGTCAGTACCAGAGGTGTTTAATGCTGCTTAGCTGGAAAGGACTGGAAAACCAACTGCGTGTCAGAGATCTACGCAGACAGGGAGAGTTTAGTTGTAAGAGCTATTATTCAGAGAGAGAAGGTGGAACTCCAGGTGATGCTTATTTGGATAATGAGTAGCTGCACTGTTGCCAAGGAATATGAGCAAACACTTAAGTCAACACTTGCCATGATAATTGTAGCAAACCCTGCATGGCTGCCCTCCTGTGCTTCCAGGGATTTATCTTAGCTGTGAGGTGCGCTGCCTTCCTGGAATCCAGCCATTTTTGGCAGAATGAGTCAGAGGATTGCTCTGTGGATGGATATGCTTTGATGTGTCTAAATTATGACTGACAGCTGTTTTTTTTTTTTTTATGTAATTGGGTAATCCTCTGAAGCAATCTATAATTTTAACCCCTGATTTAAGTGTACTGTGGTGAATGTAAAGCTTAGGGTCACCTTAAACATCAGTAAGAGGATAACTACTGTACTCGCTGTACTGCTGTGATTATGGCATTATTCGGTTGTCGCCTATGTATAGTTCAGTGTGTCGTGCTACTGCTGGAGAGCTGGAGGATGGGCCGCGTTCCAAATTTTCTTTACTATTGTTATAGCAGGGTCGTCTGGCAGGATTTCAATTTGTCAAAAAGGACAAGTACAGTAGTTCAGTTATAGAGCTAATATGTGAACATCATGATCTCCATTTGCTAATATTTGAAAACCAAAGGGCTGTAAGTTTTCCAGAATCAATAGGGTAGAATATTTTAATGAGTGAGTCTGTAACAATAATAGTGAGGTTTATTTGTATGACGAGCACCAAGCTCTGGCCTGTCCACCCTCAGCTTTTCTGCTCTCCTGTTCTGCTGCCACCAGTTGTGGAAACTTGACAGAATCTGGTTATTTTCTTGGCAAAAAAAAAAAAAAAAAGGTTTTACTTTTCAGTGCACAACTTGCTTTAAAAGTTGTAGTTTATAATAATTTCTCAATGCCAAACTCTTTCCTGCTCCAGCTTCTCAATTGTGAGGATGTTCTGCTTTTCTTTATTGTTTGTGATAGAAAACAGGATAAAAACGGAACATTGTGACATTGACATTCTCAATATACTTAGACAATTATAGACCCAAGAAAATGTCAATGTCAGCTCTAGGAAATTGGAAATTGTTTTCTGACAGTTCATGTACTACATAATTAATTAAGAAAAACAATCAGCAAAGGAATTAATAAATATCAATCAAATACTCTTAACTCTTAAATTTAAAGCTGCTCTAATCATTATTTTTATATTACAAAACAAATGAGTAGGTGTTGTATCATAGGTATCGAACATAGTGACGAACCTTCAGAGAATTAGCTCCCGGCTCTGCAGCTCCCTTCAGTGCTGCAAGGTTTTTAGCATCTTTCAGCTCTTTGTTTTGGTTTTATCAGCTGTAACTTAAATGTCTTGGCTAAAAAGCGAGATACAACAGATGGACACAAACACAATCCTAAATGAAAGCTAATGTTGTTGCTAAAAAAAGGCAACAGTTTGCTAATATATTAGTCAAAACAACTTTCTAAGTTGATAATATGTCAATGTGGTTTGCTCCCACTGTTCCCTAAGGGGTAAAAAAATCAGTTATTGCATCTTTAAACTTCAAACGAACTATAAATTGTATCTTGGCATTTGAAAAAAGGAACAGAGGAACAATATGAGTCGTTATGCAATATGAGCCCATCCCATGTACCTGTGTCTTCAAACTCTGGAATGATTTCAGATACAAAGAATTGTTCAAGAAAAACACTCTAATCCCTGTATCTTCTCCCATTCCTGTATCTGATATTATGATAAAACATTTGGGTGCTACATCTAATATTACTAAAGCCATTAAACATTATCTGCTCTCCCGCTGTCTACTTTAACACCTCTGATTTTCCACACGAGTAGTTTCAAACATTTTTCTCACCCAGTCTGCAACTTAACAGAAAATGTGAGGCGGGCAGCTGTGGGGGGTTCGTACATATTCTGGTTTTCACACATCTTGCCGCCTTGACCGCAGGTTGAGCTCATACTCCTATTATTGTTGCACGTAGTAGAATAAATAGCAGGGAGGATGTTGCATGGAGAGTGAGGGGTCAAAGTCACAGTTCACACAAGCAGAGCAGCCAAAGCCTCCTAATCACTCCGGGCATGTATGTAACCTCATCCACAGGATTCCACTGCTGCCTCCCCCACTTCATTGCATTCTCGGACACCAACCACTACACTCTCCCCTCCTATTTCTCTCATCTTATACTGTATTACTTCTTACTTCTTCTCAATTGTGTCACTGGTTCTCACTCGCAGTTCACCTAACAGTCTGTGTCTCTTTCCTACAGACTAAATTTCTGCCTCTCTGGTTGTCACTCTTTTGATTGGTTGCTGTTTGTTTCCCAGGCTCAGTTATCTGTTGGTTATCCTTGCGTGCTGTAATGTTTCCACCTCTCTCTGCTCTCTCTTTAGACAGGATATAAATTTTTTCCCATGGAGCCCATCACTAAATAGTTTGTCTTGAAATGTGGGAAAAGAATTTATAAGGTTTAAACTAAGATTTGACATTTATAAACTAAGATTTTATGATTGGTTAGTGGTTATTGTTTCCAGGAACTCTCTGTTGTCCCGTAAGTGCCGTCAGTTTCAGTTTATTTAGTTTTGATTCCTTATCTCATAACTGTAGCATAACATGTTTGAAGCCTGTTTACAGCTCAGTGCCATTGGTGCCAGCTACTAGAGCCAAAGAATCCTAAATTGGTCGAAGGGGAGGGGGGGGGGGTCAGTGGAGATTAGGTGGGATGAGCAAGCCGCAAAAATACAGCTGAGTGTGATAGGCTACGACACCTGTCAGTTAAGCAGGTGTTGCCCAAGATACACGCCTTTTTGGTCTCTTTGGCTGCGCAGCATTTGGTCAAGCTGGCATGCTGCTTGTTGCACATTGCAATAGCAGTGAAATCTGTTTAAATGGAGTGCAGGTGGCAAATGAGGCAGCAGGTATGATGGTGAATCTCCATCAGCTGATAATTAAGCAGCAGCAGGTGGTGGAGATGCTGCGGTAAACTTTCATTTTGTTTATCACAGCTTTTAAGTGCCGACTGAAGCAGTACAAAACCTTCTATTTCCTTCTGTCTGGATGCAGCCATGACAAACCATGTTTAATTTGTTTTTACAATGTCGCTGCTATACTTCTATTCAAGTGCCACACACAGCCTTCAATTCTCGAAACCTCCAAAACACAAAAGCACTGCAGAACTACCATCAGTGAAAATGTTTTCACTTAAGAAGAAATGTTTTTGTTTTTATCATTACACAAAAAAAATCGAGTTATAATGTGTACAAAGTGTGATCATCGCAAATATGAAGCATTTATTTTTACAATTAAATGTTGGTACATGTAAATGTAAGATTCAAACTACCCAATCACCAAGTCTGACGGTGGGTTTACCTCGTACCTGCAGTAAGTAGGTTAGATGTATTGCTTGCATCTGTTTTTAGGTTCAGCAGGGAGCATGAATCTGTGCATCCTGATCTTTGTATTCCTGATATTTTCAGTTCAGCTGTGGTAAATTTAATTGATTGGACATGATTAGTAAAGACACACACTTGTCTGTACTGTATCACAGCAGAGCTCAGAGACAGGATTGCGTTGAGGTACAGATCTGGGGAAGGATACAATCAAATTTTTGCTGCATTAAAGGTTCCAAAGAAGAAGAAGAAGGACAAACATGACTCTACCTAGAGCTGGCTGCCAAACTGAGCAATCGAGGGAGAAGGGCCTTGGTACCAAGAACCTGATGGTTACTCTGGCTGAGCTCTGGGCTTTATGGCAGATGGAAGCCTCTCCACAGTAACAGACACATGAATGCCACTTGGAGTTTGCAACAACAAAAAAACACACCTCAATTACTCTCAGACTGTGAGAAACAAGATTCTCTGCTCTGATGAAACCAAGATTGAACTGTGTGGCCTCAATTCGTCATGTGTGGAAGAAACCAGACAATGACGCATCTCCACACAGGATCTCTGGAGCTTCGTCAGAGATCCCCAGATCTGTGCCGCGACACAATCATGTCTCAACAGCAAAAAGGCAGTTCCTTCGACTTCAATCAAATTCTTCATCCTTTCCATTTTTTCGCTACCAGACCCAGTAGATCGAACTCGCCTTCAGTGCTGTTCTTTGCTCTTTCTCTCTGTAAAAACTGATGCTACAGCTGCATCTACACTAACCTCTTTTATAGATGCCATTGTTATTAACGAACAGTCTTGTCTCGCTGTCATCACATCGCTGCCAGTGGTTCCTCCCATATAAGACGCTGATTGGTCTGAAGCTCTGTGGTACAACAACAAGCAAACAGCCTGGAGCCTGACAAGATGCATTCTAGCTTGTGAGAAATCCAGCTGCCTCTTTAGGTTAAATACTTTCTGAAGGCACTGTACATGAGACAAAGGACACCAGTGACAAGACTCACTGAAGTCATCCAACAATTTGTCCCAGTGTATTATCTTTTTTTGATTTGAGGACACTTTGTACACTGTAAGTCAATACTCCTACTACCATTTAGAGTTTGGTACATTTATCACATTAATATTTCAGGCTCTGATAGATGTAAAAAATTGATCCAGTGTCAAGGTTGACCTTGGTGGTCCAAGGTACATTAGATCCTTGCACAGCACCAACAATCTTTAGCCGCCAGCAGCAGAGCGCGTACCAACAGAGCCATGTGGCAGCGCTATTAATAAACCCTGTAGTGTTACACAAATGCTGCTAGGTGTTCCCCTGTGTGACCCTTTTCTCTGCCCGTCCAGTGTTCTGTCTGTTACACTAACAAAGTGTTTGTTGTTTTGCTGTTTATTCTTGTCACTGGGAATTTGTTTTCATGATGCCAGATGAAGATGAGTGAGACCCTCGTGGTTGAAAATGTCCCTTCTTGTTTCTCTGGAGTATCTGAATGTGTTATCACAGCTGTGTCACGGCAGTACAAAATGCTCAGCTGCGTCACATTTGATCCCATATCTCACTGACAGTAGCAAGACTCACAAAACTTACCTCATCACTCGTTAATTTGATGATTCACAGCCTCTGAAGGAGGCGATTTTTTTTTCTTGTTTTTTTATGAGTCTACAATATGAGCTGTGGGTGAACTTATGTTTCGGGTGTTCTCTCTGACAGATCCCAGCGCCAGTCAGACCAATTCAGAGGAGAAGTTAAACCATGAGGCTCAGGAGCTGGAGAAACGACTGAGCATGCTCTCTCACAGGAGCAGCACAGGTAGAAAATGCAACTGAAAATTCTGTGTGCTCAAATTCAAAGAAGAAAAACTGCACCTAAAAGTTTCCCCATTTTACTCACCTTCCTGCTCCAAATGTGTATCTTTCATTAAATAATGATCTCAAAGCACATATAATCATTCTTTCACTGCTGTGAACCTTCTGCCCTCAAAGAGTATAAATGATGAATTGGCTTTTAATAATGTTGTACTTAGATTTAAATTAAGTTTGCAGATTTGACATTATTCACACAGGTGATATATTGTTCCTATTATGTGGTGAATACCAGGGAGAGAAGTGGTCGAGGAAAAACAAGCCTAATAACATTATGAAGCGTTAATATGCGTTATTGATGAATGCAGTGTTTTTTTGTTGATGAAATTTTATTTCTTGGCAGTGTCGTCCACGTACTGCCCGTCTGCCGGAGGAGACGACCGCAGCATATCCGGTTCTTCTGACACGTCAGACACCAGCCAATCGGACTGCAGTATTGGCAGCCGGCTGGCCATTTGGACCGAACCGGCCTCAGCTCCGTCTGAAAATGTCGGCCATGTGGCCGCTAAAGTGGCACTACAGAGCATCGAAAAGCTCTCAGTCAGCCAGGGAGCTGGAAGTCGGCCTGCGGCCAAGCCCCCCCGTCAGCTTCAGGAAATTGGACGTCAGAGTTCATCTGATAGCGGCATTGCCACCGGCAGCCATTCCTCCTACTCTGGGAGTTTCTCCTCCTACACAGGCAGCCTGGATATCACCACTGGGGAAGACTTTGGGTCTGTTTTTAGCTTGCCTCCCCACTTGGCTCAAGACCTGAGCCCTTGTACTTGCCCCACTGTTTCTGGACATGAGTACCAGGTGCCAACATCACTTAGGTATCTCTATGACTCTCCTAAGAGTCTTTTACTAGAGGGAAATGTGGGTGCCAAAGACAATGAACCCCCCACACCAACTAAGGACACATCTGCGCTGCCAGGTCTCACAATAGAGTCAGCAAAGGGGGATAAGAGCAGTGTCACGACTTGTGAGGTTCACTATGAAAATACTGAAAGACAATCATTGAGTGAACACTCACAGGGCCCTGCAGAGGAGAGTAAAAAAAACAAGGTGGTGCCCTCCAGTGAACATCCTGACCCCTGTCACATCTGCAGCTCCCTCACATCTGTCTCCAAAACCATTGTTACCATCTGCTCAGTGTGTGGTGGATTTAAGGTGAGTAGGAACATATTTTTGAGTGTTGGGACCAAGTTGGTTTTTATTTATTTATTTATATATAATATATATGTCTATGTACTTTTTTGTGTGTCTTTTTTCCCTCTTTTTTCCCCTTGGGTTAAGCGTAGTTCTATCGTTTAATCTTAAAACGTAGATGAAATAGCATCTCTCTCGGTCAGACGGTCTCCCTAACACTCTCTGTTGCATAACCCGCTGTCGTGCAGTAGCAGCTTGTGTGAGCAGGCCTTATCATCACTCTATCATCTGTTCTGTGGCTCGCTGTCAATATGACCTTTGTGGTGCAGGCTGACGGTGATGCCGCTTTGCATTTGGTGTCAAAACAGCGAACAGTCCCACGACCCATCTGTCTAACAAGTTATCATTTCAGCATCCAATTGAAGTTGACACTGTCATTGTATCCAGCAGATCTGGACCTTGCGAGTTGTGAGTGACTTGCAGTTTTCTCTTTTTAAAACTTTAAACGTTTATTGCGTAACTTAACGCAGCTGAGATATGGGAGTGTTCTTGTTTTTTATGAGAGTTGTGTGTAAACTCTTAATTGAATGCCATCCAGGTTTAATTGTTGTTTTTATAAACAAGCAGCCAAATGAGCCTGTGATGTGTTGCTTCTCTGGCAAAAGTCTGAGTCAGTCTGAGCTTTGAGGTTTAGTCGTCTTGTTCTTTTAGGTGATGGTGATTTTCTCCTTGGCTACATGATCTCAGAGTTGGATTATTTTCTGGTTTTCTTCATCTTCTATAATTTTGAACTCAATATCTTCGGGGTTTGGATTGTTGGTCAAACAATACAGGAGATTTGAAGACATACATTTTTAACTCTTGGAACATGTGGTGAGCATTTTTTTTACAATTTTCTGGCCATTTTTAGACAACAATTAATCGAAAAATAATCACCAGATTAATTGATAATGAAAATAGTTTCAGCCTTAATTCAGATTAACATCATAGAAATTGAATCAAATATTCACTTTTCCAGTTGGAACCTGAGATTTTGCTTAAAATTATTTCAGTGATTGGTCTCATTTTTAAATTATTAATCAGTTAATCAGCTGTACTCTGTTGCTTTCATTGTCTAATCTTGATAAGTTTGCATAAGTGACAAATATAGTGAAAGATATGTTAGATTTTAGTGTAAACCAGTTGTTGCCTATTGTATCCTGCCCGGCTGTGGTATGTAGCGTTGTATCATTTTTCATGAAATGTCTTTTTACTGATGAATTACAGTAAAAAAAAATCTTGCATTTGTAGGACAATAACTCTTAAATATTGATGATATAATTTAAATTTCTTTGCCAAACTCTACCACTTGAACAGCCAGGTTTATTCATGTCAGTCAGTGAAACTGAATACTCACAGCTCCACCTGCTGGTAGTGCATTTAGTCAAGAATGCAAATTACATTTGATTAACTTTTCATGTGTTTCTGGATAAAGTATGTGTCCTGTTTGTTCCCTTCAGTCAGACTTCAGTGAGCTAAATTAAACATAAGTTATTGGCCAGAAGCTGATGGATCAGGCATGAGCAGTGTGGGAGGGCATTTATCACCCTTAGTCTCAGCAACACAATCCACCCTTGTAGTGTTTATTGGCTCACAGTTAAAGGGCTAGTTCAAAACAAAAGAGCATTATTCCTTGAGTAAATACATGTAATTTCACATCTTGGAATATATTTATAAATGCATGAAGATCATTTCATCATAATTAATAATAATTAATATAGTCGCTGTCACACAGTTGTCATCCGACTCAATCCGAGGAACAAAAATCCAAGTGAAACACTGGAATGATCTTTGTGATGGATGTCGTCATATTTCGGTCGTGCACATGACATTTAGAGCACTCGCAGTCATGACATCTCACACAATTTGAAACATTTGGAAATATATAAAACTAAACTGTCAAATGTGGTGAGCTGGCAATAATCTATATTTTTATCGTAAACAAAGTCCAGAAGCAGCAATGAATTGATCCTGTCAACAAGTGTTGCCTGTGTAGCCAAAGCCCGAGTCATGTTATTCCTCTGTGTCATAGAGCTCCACTGTTGTTCATAAAGTATTTAAAACACATCAGTGAGCCACAAAGCTGTACTGGGTGGCATGTTCCTTCATTACGTTGAACATTGGCACTGCCGTTTACTTCCCACCTCTTCTGTTTTGCTGTTGTAAATTCTTGAATCTGCAGCCCAACAAATACACATTCCTGTTTTTGTAACCTTTGCTCAAAGTTAGTTTAGTAGCCTTGTCTAAAAGTGAAGCTCTATATTTACAACCCATTTATAAAGATTTATATCTTCAGAGGAACCTGTTGGCTTGTGGCTGAGAGTTTAAAAAAAAAAAAAAAAACAGAAAATACTAAGAGATTAAAACATTGTTGGTGTGTGTCTTTTCATGGGATTGTTTAAAAAACATGTATATGTGTGTGTGTATATATATATATATATATATATATATACACACACACAGATCATTGCCAACCTTTTCCTTTTTAAGTGCCTCATATATAAACACCAGGCTCAGATGTTTTCTTACAGTTTATATTTCACACAAAAACCCTCAATTTAAGACAGTTTGCATAAGGAATCTAATTAGTATATTTCCTTTATCATTTCACAGGGGACACCGTGCATCGCTGCAAGTGGTTCAGTGATAGCTGCTGTACCAGGTAAGTGTAAATAAGCTAAAATATTGTGTGTACACTGCATGCATTTCCTTTGGCATGCAGATTTGATGCACGTTTGGGCCGAGGCACTGATGTAGCAGCCACAGCTCGCTGACTTGATTTGGGACAGAAATCAAAGTGTGTTGAAGGGTTTTTGCCTCCAGAACATCATATTTTCAATTCAGCAGATCAAAGCGTTGACAAATCACCATGCAGACCTGGCACTGCCATTGAATACAGTATTGCGGTGAAGAAAATTCTGGAGAAATCCGGGGCCTCTCCTGGCTCTGGAAGCATCCCCGGGACGAGTGAGGATTCGCTGCTGCCAAAACGAGGAAGGGAGAAATTAGCCAGTCTCTTAGCTGATCTGCTCGGCTTTCCAAGTGCAGATAGGCAGCCAGAGGCAAAGCCAAACAGACTTAACTTGTATGAGTCAATGAGCCCTGCTTTTGGAAATGAGCTCAAATCTGCACTGACTGGCACCTGTGTACCATTACAAGATTCACAGCAAGACAGAAGAGCTGTCATTTATGAAAATTGTTTGAAGTGTCAAAGAGACCACTGCCAGCCTCCTCCCCGGGTCGTACCTGCTGAAATGTTCCGCAACAGGAACATTTACTCTTCGCAAACCTTTCCATCCGGGCTGAACCTCAAGAAAAGCCAAGGACATGAAGTAGCTGTTAATGAAGAGCTGCTCTATCAAGCTCACAGTGATGGATCATACGGCGTGGACGGGCAGTGTCAGTATGAGGAGATGAATGGTTGCTCAGTGACCAGTGAAGGTAAGAGGCCTCTTCACCAGTTTCCTCTTCAACTGATAACAAAGCTTCTGTGATTCCTTTGGTGTCGTTTTCCTGCTCTGTCCTTTTGAAATGAGTCTTTTTGATTCTGTCCTTCTTCCTCTTTGTCATCAATAAAAAAAAAACACACTTTCCTCTTGGCTTCTTTTATTTTATCAACTGCTTGTTTTCTTCACACTCTGTGATGTTTGTTTTTTGCTGTTGCTAGTACAGCTGAGCTCTTTGAGGTCTCTGAAAACTAGAGGGAATTGAAGTTACTGCAAAGTTTGTTAAAATCTGAAATTAAGGACCGGCTGATGGTGCATTTTTAAGGATGACAAACTTTGGTACCACTTTCTAACAAGGCCCATTATAAAGGATTTTCCAAGTTGTAACTGATGGTTTAATAAAGCTTTATAGATTATAAATTACAAGCCAATAGGAGAACTTTTGGGTTGCAAGGTTGTTAAAAGTCCCTCTGATTGATTGGATCATATCAGCAGTCACCTTCTGGAGCAGGGCTGCAGAGGATCCCTCCCAAAATCTATTTACAATTTATTAAGCATTTATTATTGGATTATTGTCATTTAAAACACCATTATTACTGAATAATTCTCACAACCAAAGTTCTTACTAATGGTTTATCTAGCATTGGTAAATGATTATTAACTGTTATGAAAGTGAGAAATTACAGCACTTAATTCTCTTTAAAGGTTGCTTTATTTCAAAATGTTACTGAAAATAATGATACATATTGGGTACATTTTATTTTCTAAAAAAGACGATTGGTAAAAGTTTAGATAAATGCACTGGAGTTATGAGTGTGCTGCTTTACATGCACATATTTATATGGATCCCTTTTAAGACTGGCTGCTTAAAAAAATATATATCTGGAAATTATAGTCAGACCGATAAATACGCCAGGTTAGTATACTGGCCAACATTAGCTTAGTGCAGAGGTATCACTATATACACTGGCTGATAAGCAACAAGAAATTGCATGAAGGACATAAAATGTCGTCACAAATATATATTTGAAGCAATGTCACGACTGCCTAGATTTTAAGAGTCTGTAAAAGTCCAACTCAGTTCACAGTTCCTTTTAATAAAAAAATAAAATAAAAAAGATTCTTATTAAGTTCATCATGAGTTTATATACAAAAAATTGACATATCTTTTTTTATACTGTCAGTAATCTGTTATTGACCTGAAAAATCCACCATCAGTTGGGCTGTTACGTTAATGCCACTATATGTGTTATAAGATAACTGTCAGATTATATCGTCAATGCTGATGTTGCATTTAGAATTTAACATGAAAGCTTTCTGGATAATAAAACTGAAAGTATCAGTGACAACAATAGTTACAGTTTAGTATTTATATCAGGTTTTGCACTTCACTGTCCGCAGCATGTCGAGTTTCTTTACCAGCATGCAAACTTTGATGTCTTGTACATTAGCCGTGTTTAATACATCCCCTATTCCCAACACCATGCAGCAGAGGGATGCTATTTCCCCATGTGTAATAGTTTGTGGTTTTGTGAGATGACAAATCATTCCACTGTTACTTGTTCCCATCCCTGGATCTGCAGGAATGCATGCATTTATACCCAGAGAGCACTCTGTCTGCTTTGATTCACAAATGGATTTAAAAACCACAGTATGGGATTATTTTCTCCACTGGCAACTGGCACAAAAAAAATTGCAGTTTTGTTTCATATGTTTAAAACACATTATATTTTTCTCTCCCACCAGACAAAAGGCTTAATAGCAAAGAGGAAAGACGAAGAGCTGATCCTGCTTATGAGATCATGGAGAGTCGAGCGCCGGAGAGGAGCTCTGAGGTAGGCCAATCCAAAACTCTAATCCGCTTTATGCTATCAACTGCTCACACATTTTGACTGTGTATCTCATTGTGCTCTGAGTTCATAAACAATTTTGGGGAAAGGTCTGATATCATGGGAGTACCAATTAATAGGGATTATAGAGAAGCAATAACAGCTTATGAAGAAGCTTGAACGCAAGAGTCATAAGGGCAATATCTGTAATTGAACAAGAGAAATTTTGTTCACTCAGCCTTTTATAGTTCTGAAAAAAG
The DNA here is from genome assembly GCF_002814215.2 of Seriola lalandi dorsalis. Classification (NCBI taxonomy): domain Eukaryota; kingdom Metazoa; phylum Chordata; class Actinopteri; order Carangiformes; family Carangidae; genus Seriola; species Seriola lalandi. The sequence goes on along the minus strand of NW_019525471.1, from coordinate 196,274 downwards.
TGTGTCCAGTAAATTATCCCATCAGTGGATAATCGTAGCTTCAGTTTGTTTGTGTGATGAGACGCATTGTTCTCAGAGGTGTTCAGGTTACTATGAAGTTTTATGTCTTACTTTTTTAATGACGTTTTTATACATTTTAATGCCTTACTATACCATGAGGTTTTTATACCATACTACTATGACGTTTTTTGGAATTTTTATGACTCACTATACTATGACGTTTTGTGGCTTATTTACTATGATGTTTATATGGATTTTTATGCCTCATTATACTTTGATGTTTTCTGACATTTTCAAGACATTTAGTGCCTTATCATACTATGATATTTTTATGCCTTACTATACTATTACGTTTATATGACTTACTATACTATGATGTTTTGTGACATTTTCATGTCTTATTATAATCACAGGTTGTGTGCCTTTATTATACAATGACGTTTTTATACATTTTAATGCATCTTTATACTATGACATTCAACTACATTATTATACTATGATGTTTTTATGCCTTACTATACTGTGACGCTTTATGCCTTACTTTTTTAATGACGTTTTTATACATTTTAATGACTTACTATACCATGACGTTTTTTTGGCATTTTCATGACTTATTATGCTCTGTTGTCTATGCCTTACTTTACTATGATGTTTTTATGACGTTTTCATGTCTTACTATAATCACAGGTTGTGTGCCTTATTATACTATGACATTTTATGCCTTGCTTTTTTTAATGACATTTTTATATTTTATATTTTTTATATTTTTTATGCCTTACTATACTATGTTGTTTAGTGCCTTATCACACTATGACGTTTTTATACATTTTGATGCCTCATTATATTATGACGTTCATTCACATTATTATACTATGATGTTTTTATGCCGTAGACGTTGTCTGTCATTTTAATGCCATACTATAGTTTGACGTTTTCAAAATTTATTTTGTGCCATACTATACTATGATGTTTTATGCCTTCTTTGATGACATTTTTATACATTTTAATGCTTCGCCATACTATGACGTTTTTTTGACATTTTCATGTCTTATTATAATCACAGGTTGTGTGCCTTATTATACTATGACGTTTTTATACATTTCAATGCCTTACTATACTATGATGTTGTCTGACATTTTAATGCCATACTATACTATGACGTTTTTTGGCATTTTTATAACTTACTATACTACGTTGTTTAATGGCTTGCCATACTATGACGTTTTTTGGTATTTTTATGCCTTACAATACTATGTCGTATAATTCCATACCATACTATGACATTTTTATGACGTGTTATGCTTTAATATACTATAATGTTTTTTTGACCTTTTATGCCTTAATATATTATGATGTTTTTTTTTATATTTTATGCCATACTATACAATGACGTTTTTTGACATTTTTATGCGTTACTATACTATGTTGTTTAATCCCTTACCATACTATGACATTTTTATGACCTTTTATGCTTTACTATACCATGTCATTTTTTGGCATTTTTAGGCTCTACTATACTATGTCGTTTTATTCCATAACATACTATGACATTTTTATGACTTTTTATGCCTTAATATATTATGATGTTTTTTGACATTTTATGCCTTACTCTACAACGTCGTTTAATTCCTTACCATACTATGACGTTTTTATGACCTTTTATGCTTTAATATACTGTGACGTTTTTTGACATTTTTATGCCATACTATACTATGACGTTTTTTGCCAGTTTTATGCCTTACTTTACTATGTTGTTTAATTCCTTATCATACTATGATGTTTTTATGACCTTTTATGCCTTAATATATTATGTTTTTTTGACATTTTATGCCATACTATACTATGACGTTTTTTGCCAGTTTTATGCCTTACTTTACTATCTTGTTTAATCCCTTACCATACTATGACATTTTTATGACCTTTTATGCCTTACTATACCATGTCATTTTTTGGCATTTTTATGCTCTACTATACTATGTTGTTTAATGCTTTGCCATGCTATGACATTTTTATGCCACATTATACTATGACGTTTATTGACTATTTATGCCTTATTATACTATCACGTTTTTTGGCATTTTTATGCCTTACTTTACTATGTCGTTTAATTCCTTATCATACTATGACATTTTTATGACGTTTTGTGCTTTAATATATTATGATGTTTTTTTGACATTTTATGCTTTAATATACTATGACGTTTTTTGACATTTTTATGCTCTACTTTACTGTCATTTAATTCCTTATCATACTATGATGTTTTTATGACCTTTTATGCCTTAATATATTATGATGTTTTTTTTTGACATTTTATGCCATACTATACTATGACGTTTTTTGACATTTTTATGCCATACTATACTATGATGTTTTTTGCCAATTTTATGCCTTACTTTACTACGTCGTTTAATTCCTTATCATACTATGATGTTTTTATGACCTTTTGTCTCTTAATATATTATGACGTTTTTTTGACATTTTTATGCCATACTATACTATGATGTTTTTAGGACTTTTTAATGCCTTAATACATTATGTTTTTTGAGAATTTATGCCATTTCATATTATGACGTTTTTTGCCAATTTTATGCCTTACTATACTATGTCGTTTAATTCCTTATCATACTATGATGTTTTTATGACGTTTTATGCTTTAATATACTATAATGTTTTTTTGACATTTTATGCCATACTATCCTATGACGTTTTTTCACCTTTTTGTGCCCTACTATACTATGTCATTTTTTGTTTTTTTTTTATGCCTTAATATACTATGTCGTTTTATTCCATAACATACTATGACGTTTTTATGACTTTTTATGCCTTAATATATTATGATGTTTTTTGACATTTTATGCCTTACTTTACTATGTCGTTTAATTCCTTATCATACTATGATGTTTTTATGACCTTTTATGCCTTAATATACTATGATGTTTTTTTGACATTTTATGCCATACTATACTATGACGTTTTTTGGTATTTTTATGCCTTTTTATACGATGACGTTTGTTCACATTTTTATGCTATACTATACTATGACGTTTTTATAGCAATTTTATGCCTTACTCTACAACGTCGTTTAATTCCTTATCATACTATGATATTTTTATGACCTTTTATGCCTTAATATATTATGATGTTTTTTGACATTTTATGCCATACTATACTATGATGTTTTTAGGAGTTTTTAATGCCTTAATACGTTATGATGTTTTTTGAGAATTTATGCCATTTCATATGACGTTTTATGCCTTACTTTACTATGTCGTTTAATTCCTTATCATACTATGATGTTTTTATGAGCTTTTATGCCTTAATATATTATGATGTTTTTTTGACATTTTATGCCATACTACATTATGATGTTTTTTGAGAATTTATGCCATTTCATATTATGACGTTTTTTGCCAATTTTATGCCTTACTTTACTATGTCGTTTAATTCCTTATCATACTATGATATTTTTATGACCTTTTATGCCTTAATATATTATGATGTTTTTTTGACATTTTATGCCATACTATACTATAACGTTTTTGACATTTTTATGCCTTACTTTACTACGTCGTTTAATTCCTTATCATACTATGATGTTTTTATGACCTTTTATGCCTTAATATGTTATGACGTTTTTTGACATTTTTATGCCATACTATACTATGATGTTTTTAGGACTTTTTAATGCCCTCATACATTATGATGTTTTTTGAGAATTTATGCCATTTCATATGACGTTTTTTGCCAATTTTATGCCTTACTTTACTACGTCGTTTAATTCCTTATCATACTATGATGTTTTTATGACCTTTTATGCCTTAATATATTATGATGTTTTTTTGACATTTTATGCCATACTATACTATGACGTTTTTTGACATTTTTATGCCATATCATACTTTGACGTTTTTTGGTATTTTTATGCCTTACTTTACTACGTCGTTTAATTCCTTA
>NW_019525471.1:191551-192282 GCF_002814215.2 Seriola lalandi dorsalis | reverse complement strand
TATGATGTTTTTTTGACATTTTATGCCATACTATACTATGACGTTTTTGACAATTTTATGCCTTACTTTACTATGTCGTTTAATTCCTTATCATACTATGATGTTTTTATGACCTTTTATGCCTTAATATATTATGACGTTTTTTGACATTTTTATGCCATACTATACTATGATGTTTTTAGGACTTTTTAATGCCCTCATACATTATGATGTTTTTTGAGAATTTATGCCATTTCATATGACGTTTTTTGCCAATTTTATGCCTTACTTTACTACGTCGTTTAATTCCTTATCATACTATGATGTTTTTATGACCTTTTATGCCTTAATATATTATGACGTTTTTTGACATTTTATGCCATATCATACTTTGACGTTTTTTGGTATTTTTATGCCTTACTTTACTACGTCGTTTAATTCCTTATCATACTATGACATTTATATGACATTTTATACGATGACGTTTGTTCACATTTTTATGCTATACTATACTATGACGTTTTTATAGCAATTTTATGCCTTACTCTACTATGTCGTTTAATTCCTTACCATACTATGACGTTTTTATGACCTTTTATTCTTTAATATACTATGACGTTTTTAGGACTTTTTAATGCCTTAATACATTATGATGTTTTTTGAGAATTTATGCCATTTCATATTATGACGTTTTTTGCCAATTTTATGCCTTACTTTACTATGTCGTTTAATTCCTTATCATACTATGATGT
>NW_019525471.1:169500-189113 GCF_002814215.2 Seriola lalandi dorsalis | reverse complement strand
TTATGACCTTTTATGCCTTAATATATTATGTTTTTTTGACATTTTATGCCATACTATACTATGACGTTTTTTGCCAGTTTTATGCCTTACTTTACTATCTTGTTTAATCCCTTACCATACTATGACATTTTTATGACCTTTTATGCCTTACTATACCATGTCATTTTTTGGCATTTTTATGCTCTACTATACTATGTTGTTTAATGCTTTGCCATGCTATGACATTTTTATGCCACATTATACTATGACGTTTATTGACTATTTATGCCTTATTATACTATCACGTTTTTTGGCATTTTTATGCCTTACTTTACTATGTCGTTTAATTCCTTATCATACTATGACATTTTTATGACGTTTTGTGCTTTAATATATTATGATGTTTTTTTGACATTTTATGCCATACTATACTATGACGTTTTTTCAATTTTATGCCTTACTTTACTGTCATTTAATTCCTTATCATACTATGATGTTTTTATGACCTTTTATGCCTTAATATATTATGATGTTTTTTTGACATTTTATGCCATACTATACTATGACGTTTTTTGACATTTTTATGCTTTAATATACTATGACACTTTTTGACATTTTTATGCTCTACTTTACTATGTCATTTAATTCCTTATCATACTATGATGTTTTTTTTTACATTTTATGCCATATCATACTTTGACGTTTTTTGGTATTTTTATGCCTTACTTTACTATGTCGTTTAATTCCTTATCATACTATGATGTTTTTATGACCTTTTATGCCTTAATATATTATGACGTTTTTTGACATTTTTATGCCTTACTTTACTACGTCGTTTAATTCCTTACCATACTATGACATTTTTATGACGTTTTATACGATGACGTTTGTTCACATTTTTATGCCTTACTATACTATGACGTTTACTAGACTATTTATGCCTTATTATACTATCACGTTTTTTGGCATTTTTATGATTTACTATATACTATGACATTTTTCACATTGTTATGCCTAATTTTACTATGACGTTTTCTGTCATTTTCATGTCTTATTATAATCACAGGTTTTGTGCCTTATCATACTATGATGTTTTAATGCCTTTCTGTACCATGACGTTTACTCATTATACCGTGATATTTTCTGACTTTTATATTATACTATGATCTTTATTCACATTATTATGCCTTATTATACCATGATTTTTTTTGCCCTATTATATTGTGATGCTTTTTTGCCTTACTATACTGTGACATTTTTCTGCCTTACTATAGTTTGACGTCTTTTGACATTTTCATGTGTAATTATTATACGACGTTTTGTGCCCTAGTATTCTATGACGTTTTCATACATTTTTATGCCTTACTATACCATGACGGTTTATTCCCTATAATAATAATAATGAAGTTAAATCACATTTTTAGACTATGACGTTTTTTGACATTTTTATGTCTTATTATACTATATTGTTTTTTTGACTTGCTGTTATATGTCGTTTTCATGACTTACCTCTTGAAGTTACTGCTGCCAGGGGCAGTTTCACCAGTCATTAGAGATATCCATTTTTATTTATTCAGCTCTTTATCTCCGATTTTGATGATGGTCCCCTCATGGAAATCCCTCTTTGTGTCTCTCAGTGAGACAGAAAGCAACATATTTTCACACCACAAAAGCTGTGCTTTCATTGGCCCTCTGGAATCAGATATTACTAATTTGAAAGGCATGGCTATCCTTCCACAATGATGAGGCTTTGCAGACAGTGTTTCCATAAATACTCCTGACATGTCCACTGAGTTGTTGAGTCCTCGTCACACTTCTTATGTAATAAACTTATGTGGTGGGTACAGTCACTCACTACATTATAATCACAATGTTCACTGTGTGTGTGTCTTGCAGGCAGAAGAAAAAAGCAAGTATGAGTTAATGGGCAGCTGTGGTCAGCAGAGGTTCCTTCAAGAGACTGAAGGTGAGTTAGACTGACATTATGACATTAACCAACAGAATTAGGTTCTTTTTTGGTTTAGTCTTAAAAACAAATTATGCAGATTGCCGTCTCTATCTGACAAATGGATTATAGTTTTTCACAATGGACCATTTCTTTTTTTTGTCAGTGCTCTGAACATTTTCAGCTGTGCATTACTCAGGCTTCCCACAATAACCAGGACCCACTTACAGAAAGTGATTTAAATTGATGACTCATACACCTGAATCAACATCGCTACAAACACATCACCTGTTACTTGCCGTGTATGAATTGAAATGAACAAATAAATGAAATGAGGCTCATTCAGAGTCGGAAATGGCAGGCCAGCGCGAGGCATAGCCGCCATGAACTGACACGTTCACCACACACATTATGTTTACTTGACTTTTTCCATGGTAATGGGCTGTGACATTGACAGTAAGATGTTTGCAGGAAGTGGCTGCCTCTACATAGTACCTGCAGTGCTGCATAGATTTTTTCCTCATGTCCAGGACAGTAGAAAATTAGTAGTTTTACTGTAATGTGAACAGAGCCGAGCTGCAGTTTAATGTATTGTTGTTACATTTGAAATGTACAACAAACGTCTGTTTTTTCTGTGAAATAGATGCTTGGCATTTTTTCAAAATCCCAGATTGTTTGACCACACTTGCTGCTGTTTTGAGGTTTTTTTCCTCAAAGACTATTTCTAGATATGAATCAAAAACACAAGCTGGGGTTAAGTAGAGGTGACAGCAGGAATGACTTCAATTTCTGTGATTGTCAGATGAATCCCAAACACATACAGGTATGAGTCACATGTAATTTGGGTTGCAGTCAATGTCATTTAGAATAAAGGACTCGGTTCAGCAACCTCTCCTTTTCATTGCATAGCGTTCATTTCTTCATCTGCATTTTATGTAACCCCATAAACTCAAGTTACATAAGAGCCAATTGTGTCAAGAGGAAACACAGACGCATAACCAAACAGAGAGCGCAGTGATGCGTGATGGGATACCTGCCCTGATGTGAGGTGAGAGGACAGTTGTCAGGGGACATTTGGCCACTTAAGCATCCCACACCCAGAAACATGCCCTCAGTCTAATGCACACCTGCTCTACAAAGTCTCAGCAGCTGTCACAATGTGGCACCAAACCCATCAGTCATGTTCATGTAGCTACACACACAGCTCATCTCCCATGTCATCTTTCCCATCATCCTGCCTCAGTAGGCAGTTAATGGACGTGGACGTGCAGGATGGCCAAGTCCACTGGCTCAGGCTTGATGGCACCTGGAACATAATTTTGTTAGTATTTTAAACCTCATATTAAAACAACTTTGGCTCCTGATTTCATAAACCAGTGCGGTCCGCAGCTAAGATTGATTACGTTATAACTTATTTTGGTGCCATATTCACACAGGTTTTCAGGCTCTTTTAAGGCAATGGTTCTTCAACTCACATCAAGGACCCCCCCATCTAATAAGATTTTTGCTTTTAGAAGTGTTTGAAACCCATGACCAAAATAGTCATACATTCTCTCATTGTGTTTTTTTATGGATGGAGTTTATAGTGAAAATAAAAATTCCCCTTTTTGCTGGGAACCTCCAGGAAGTCCCTCGGGGTCCCGGAAGTCACTTTGAGAACAACTGTTCGGGAGTGGCACTTTTAGCTTTGGGTAGTACTAGTCTTCAAGCCCCAATACACTGTTCAGTGATGGCAATTTTTCAGGTGCATTGCATGTGACTCTGTACAAGATGATGTTGATTATGTTAGACAGTCCAGTGTACATTTTGAGGTGTGGCAGACTGTGCAGTGAATCGTAGTGCTATATTCTGTCCAGAACAAGAATAAAAATGCAAGCAGAGACAAGTTATGAATGAACTTGCACAACCCATTTGTTTTTGGCTGTTCTTGTGTCTCAGATACATGGGCCAGATGTGGCCATCAAACAGACCGGCGGGGTCTGGCACCAAGTAGTTCCTAGAGCACCTCCTCTTTTTGCATTCTTCATACGGGATGGAAATAAAGTAACGTTGGTTCAGCACGTCGATCAATGGTCCATAGGTGTAAAGCAGAATGACCCAAAATGGTATTGTCCTGTCTATTATTTTAATAATTTCATGCCTTATCCTAATTGGTTGATTTGTAGATCCGGGTCGTAGTGGTGAGAATTTGATCATGAATAAATTCAGTGAGGTCAGTGGAGGTCACTGATCTACAAGCACCATGTTGCTCTCACACAGCTTTTGTAGAAGCTTTTAAGGCATTAGCTTCAAATGAAGTGCTTCTCAGATTGTTGCAGATGTCACAACTGGGGATGGACTGCACCTGATGCAGTGTTTGACCTGGTGCTTTCTCTTTTTATTCGTCGCACAACTACTTCTGTCACTTTTTGCTGGTACGTCATAAATGGCTTTGAAGATTGTATGTTCAATTACCCCCATTTGCTTTTCGCTCTCCCTTAGAGGTTGACCATTTGGCAAAGTTATAAATACTTCTGCTTTTAAAAGTGTAGGGGATGACATTTTGTGCAAACCAGGTTATTTCAAGCATGTCGTGACCTTAAGTCTCAGGAGAATGTATCAGTCTTGTTTTGGTGTACTCAGAATTGCTGATCTATACATCATTGTTACTGGGGTGTAAAAATCATTTTATCTTGGGAATTTGTGGTTGCAATGTGGATAACACAAGAGACCCGGGTTCAGTCCCTGGCCGTGTTTCCTCTTGTTTGATCGGAACAAATTTGCAGAAGGAAGCCAGTGAGGGATTATTACTTTTGTCTTTACAGTAGTGACTCCTGCTCGGACGATGGGATCTTGGAATAAATAGTTTAGTTCTGGTGAAGTCCTTGTAGGCAGTTGTGACTGCTGAGAAAGTATATTTATGTCAAACAACTTTTGGCATTTGGTAATACCACTTCTATGTTTATATAACCTTTTTTTTATGTAGTCTTAACTGAAGTGAAAATATGACGTATAAATTTGGACATAAATGTGTTGTAGAAGCGATACGTTCAGTCAGACATGTTTTCACCTTCATATCACAGCTTAATGTCTACCTGCTACAATAACGTGTGAAAGATTGAAAACCAGCTAGAACATGTCTCTTACCCTGAAGACACAGCTGTCATTAGACCAATGTTTCCCTCAAAAAGCAGTTGACATTGTTGAGTTCGGGTCACTAAGCTCAGCCAGGTTTTTGCCTCTAACACGTCCCCTGGAGGCTTCGCAAAGTGTATTATTGAAAAGTCCCCCCAGCCTTAGAGCTGTGGGCAAACCCACTGTTGTAATGGCAGCCATTATAAAACACCATACTTCAGCCAGGGCTGCTCTGGTGTCTAATGGCTTCTCACTGATTGTATGTATGTCCCCTGGGGTTCGTGCTTCTCAGCTGTGGGTAATGGCCACTGCTGCTGCCATTTAGGAAGAGATGATAGCAGGTGAAATCTTTCTTGTTGGATAATACCCAGCACTGCATCTACGTGAAAGTGTAATTACAACACAGCTGTAACTATACAGATACATGACCATCTTTGCTGTGAAGGTAGAAACTGTAATAATGTATTTTATGGATTATGTCCTGCTTTTCATAAGTCACAGGGGAGAACAGAAGTATTCAGGTTATAAGAATTTCCTGGACTGTAATGTCCTGTTACTGAAGGTTGTATCTGTATTTGCTGGTGCTGTAGATACAGGTATTGGATGATACATGTTAGAGCTAAAACACACGTGCACATATTTTATGCGGTTGCTCAGATACTGTATCAACAAAATATCGAGCTAAACAGCATTCATGCAGCCAGCAATGAACTCCACTCTGTGCCTCTTTATCCTGGGTGGCTTTTAGGTTTATGACAGGTAAAGCCGACACAGGCTTCCTGTTGTCAGTGGAAACCATTTATCAAGCACAATAAATTACATCGATAACGCACTTTAGGCAACACTGTGGCTGTAATTTGTGTGTTTGACAGGAAAAGCTATAGGTTCATGTCACATTTCTTGTTAGTTTTACTTGGCACTTTTTTCTGCTGACTACACTGTTTGATCAATTGCATAGATTTTCGAAGTATTCTTACCCAGAGTATAATACTGTCTGTTTAGCATTAGTTAAGAACTATAGTCAGGTTGCCTGCTTTTCAGTACATTCTTTTTAAACAGAAACATTTGTCAATACATATGATTTTGAATAGTTTTAAATATTACAGTAAGAAATGTTAGGCTGCAGACTTTTTTTTTTTTTAAGCAGGATGTTTACTGAAGATATTAAACATTACATTTCAGTCAAAACTCTCCACAATGATTTAAAGGAAGTGGATATCTGATATGGAGCTCTGCACACAGTTTGCAGCAGCGTGATGGACTTGACAAAATAGCTTGATGGTTTAATTAAAAGGGCAATAAGTTAGGGTTTTACTTCCCCATAGCACAAAATGACTATAATGTATCTCAGGGGCCTATGAGCTAATTATGCATTATTAGCCTCTGGGGGAAAACGGCGATTCAGTGGGATACACTGTGTTCCAGTGTTGCTGCTGATGCCTTATCTGCTGAATATTGTCACTTCATTGCAGATGTCTGTATTTGAATGACTAATTAACACATGAGCCTCAAGAGTTGCTCAGCCTAGAGGGGAAATCAGCTAGCTTTTGATTAAGGTTATAATGACAAAGTGTTAAAAATAAAACCAGTCTTATCCTTTAATTCTTCATCATTATTATCTTTTAATTCAGGTCATAATGACAAAAACAAATCCTGTTTGAAATAAGTGTTAAAGAAATGCCAACCTTTACTCTTTATTTTTTCAATATTAGCAAATCCCAGAAAGCCACGATGTTGCATTAATGCGGTACATTTTTATTGCAATGAACACAGTCAGATTAGAAAAACAGACAATGAAATACTGAAAAAATAATCCAAATGCAACCAAACATCTCATTCAGTGGTTTTTGGATGACAGTGGAGATATTTGGCTGGAGATACAGTGTACGTTATCAGGCTGAGGCTACACAGACAAATCCTGTCAGTGGGATAAATTACTTGTTGGTTTTGTTGATAAAAATAAGACCTTACAAATGTCCACCTGAGCTAAATTAACACAGTTTTGCTCTTGTATTGACAGGGGCAGTGTTTGTTTTCCCCCCTGAGGCAGCACCTCCTGACAGGCCTTGCAGCGAAGGGGTGACATACGTGAATATTCCTGTTAGTCCCACATCCAAGAAGCAGCTCAACTACATGGAGCTGGAGCTGCAGGAGCCAGGGCCTGGCCCCCGAGGGACTGTCACACATCTACCAGCTCAGAGTAAGGATCCATCTGAAATGACCTCTGATCTCCAAACAGTTTGTGTCTAAAGCATCAACAATTCGCTCTAGATGACACAGCAGCCATGTTGAACAGTCAGGGTGGCAAACTGCACCTGTGGAGAAAAATACACTGTTACTTTTGTATAACAGGATACTTCAAAGACTCAAACTCAAGAGTACGAACAGGTAAATTAGTTGATAATTGGGTGAGGCCATAGTCTGTGGTGACTGCATTATGTTTAGTTACTTAGAGTTAAACATATGAAACTATTTCTTCCACTAAAGTATCTATTTAGAGGTGCATCTCAATAAATTAGAATATCATGGAAAAGTTCATTTATTTCAGTGATTCAATTCAAATGCAACTCATTTCAAGCCTTTATTTCTTTTAATTTTGATGATTATGGCTTGCAGCTAATGAAAACCCAAAATTCAGTATCTCAGAAAATTAGAAATGTTGGCCTACTGAAAAGTATGTTCATGTATATGCACTCAATACTTGGTCGGGCTCCTTTTGCATGAATTGTGGCGTGATACTGCTGAGGTGTTATGGAAGCCCAGGTTTCTTTGATAGCAGCCTTCAGCTCGTCTGCATTGTTGGGTCTGGTGTCTCATCTTCCTCTTGACAATCAAGCACGGCGATACCATGGTCATTAAACCAGGTATTGGTACTTTTGGCAGTGTGGGCAGGTGCCAAGTCCCGCTGGAAAATGAAATCAGCATCTCCATAAAGCTTGTCAGCAGAAGGAAGCATGAAGTGCTCTAAAATTTCCTGGTAGACGGCTACGTTGACTTTGGACTTGAAGCAACTTGGATTCTGTGCCTCTCCAGACTCTGGGACTTTGGACCACTGAGCAACAGTCCAGTCCTTTTTCTCCTTAGCCCAGGTAAGAAGCTTCTGACGTTGTCTCTGGTTCAGGAGTGGCTTGACACGAGGAATGCGACAGTTGTAGCCCATATCCTGGATACGTCTGTGTGTGGTGGCTCTTGATGCACTGACTCCAGCCTCAGTCCACTCCTCGTGAATCCCCCAAATTCTTGAATGGCCTTTGCTTCACAATCCTCTCAAGGCTGCAGTTATCCCTGCTGCTTGTGCACCTTTTTCCTTCCACTCAGCTTTCTATGAATATGTGTGGATACAGCACTCTGAACAGCCAGCTTTTGTGGTTTACCCTCCTTGTGGAGGGTGTCAATGACTGTCAAGTCAGCAGTCTTCCCCATGATTGTGTAACCTGCTGAACCAGACTGAGACACCATTTAAAGGCTCAGGAAACCTTTGCAGGTGCTTTGAGTTAATTAGCTGATTAGACTGTGACACCGTGAGTCTACAATACTGAACTTTTTTCACAATATTCTGAGACACTGAACTTTGGATTTTCATTAGCTGTAAGCCATAATCATCGAAATTAAATGCTTGAAATATTTCACTCTCTGTGTAATGAATCTATATAATATATGAGTTTCACTTTTTTGAAATGCACCTGTATGATCGAATACCTGAAAAACTAATGTCATTCTCATTAGCTTTAGCATGCTAAATTAACACAGAGAGCAAGGTTAGGGTAACATTAGCATTGTTATTGAGGCGTTTTGTATTCTAGTCCTAAAATTCTGTTTGTTCCAACTTATTTTCACCAAACTCTCTTAACTGCACACACTTGTCCTAAATTGCTCGTTTCAAACCAACGGATGCCCCCTGTTCATGAGGAGCTGCACATTTGTTCAATATCATTAGCTGCCTGATCCAATGTAAATCAAGTTACTTAGAGAACGCATTTTAAAACAACAAATGTTTACTGATGTGTTTTACAGAAAGATTAAATGACATTGCAATCAAAAAAAAACAGGAATTATAAAATAAGAGGATCATCATCATATCATGAACACGTAAAATACAAACAACAGATTTAGCAGTCAGTCGTATTAGAGGACCCAAAATAACTAGAAAATGTTAATAGTGCAGTGTGACAAATAAATAGAGAATTGTTTCGGCTACATGAAGTTAGATGCTAAAAAGCGGTTTACATCTGCCAGTAGGTGATGTTACAGTGAAAGGTGTTTCAACAGGGTGATACTGGACAGCGAGTTACATAAAGACCCTGAGGCAGCTGGTGGAGTGAGAAGAGTTTTTTTTCAATAACTACTGAGACGAAATAAGCCAATTAAAATACTAAAATCTACAAAACCTGTCAGTAAATTGGTATGCCATGGTGATAATGAACAGGGTTCAAATTTGCAAATATACTTTTTAATTAAATCACTTTCAGTATCATATTTAAACTGGCCAAAAGAGTGTGTTTTTCTACCTGTGAAGAAAGATGGTCGATCTGCTCATGACTTGTTCGACAGGTCCGGACCACTCGTGAATTTTGTTCCCCCCTAAGAGAAAACAGATTCTCTTAAATCACTCATACATGCCAGTGAAGAACAAATCTGTTAGAGAATTGTGTTTATAATAAGTTCTTGTATGGCAGCTTGTATTTAGGTAACATTTAAAAACTCTGACGTCTAATGTAACACGAAAAGAAAAATATATACAGAATGGTATTGCTTTGGTACTAGTAAAAAAAATAAAAGAAAACAGCTGATACCCAGCCACACAAGGTTGGTTAATATTCAGGAGACATCAATGATAATCTATTATTGTATTTATCCTTGGATAATTCCACCATATTGGCGGCTAACACACAGACAGACAACAGAACCTCATATTGATGCAATTGTTATCAGCATTAGAAAATTCTCATTTGTTTCTAATGGTAGATCAATAATGCAAAGTTTTGGGATTTAAAAGACTATCCACAACCTGAACTGATAATGAAAGTAAAATGACCTCAGCTGTGCCCCTGTGTACACAGCTTTCTTATTTCTGATCTGTGGTCAGATGTAAAAGAGCCAATTTCAGACAAACTAGGACATCAAGTGAGGAGGAGAAGTCGCTCTAGAAACATGATTGCTCTGTAATTCTATTTTACTTTGTCAGTTACAGGAATCGCTCCCAAACGATTGGGCCGATTTCGTCTCATCTCACTAAAAGACAGCTGAGTCCTTGTCATTGGAGACGCGGCAGTGAGCTGTAATTGACAGACAAGTCGACTATTAGCGTCATTGCCCTTGGGAATACGAGGACCGCTCGAGCTCTGACACAAGAGAGGTTAATATCTGATGTCAGCTATAGAGTTTATATCCTGGCAAGCGGGCTCATTAATCTGTCACCTGGGAGCGGGGGGGTGTCCTATCTCGCCACTGAAGGGGGGTCACAGGGCATTCAGATGACAGCTGTGAATTCACTGGCTTTAATGGGATCCTCCTCCAGGGACTATTGATGTGTTGTGAGGAGCGGGGTTTGATTTCCTTGACTTTATGGGACCGTAAAACACATAATTCAAGCAGGAGGCAACAATACCATGAGGTACACGTTAGTGACATTCACTCATGTGCTGCTGTGATTAAACCCTGACGTTTTGCTTATTTGATTTTCACACAGGGATGGGCAACAAATTATGGTAATGCTAGTGACTTGCATATGGAAGACCATGCATGAGGGGAATTTTAAAGGCTTCAGCTGCATCATTTGCATGTTCTTCTGCTTTGTGTAGCGATGCCTGGTTGCATACCTCAAGTCTTTGTTATCCAAAGGAAGTCTCAGAAAACCAGAACAATTTCACATTTGAGAAGCTGAAGCCAGTGAAATAACTAATAATCATGTTCCATCTTGTAGAGACATTGGAGTGTAGTGTCCAGTAAGTCACAGCTAGCAACTAAGAAATTGTAAAACATGATATTTTTGACACAGCCAGGCTAGCAATTTCCCTCTATCTCCAGCCTTTATGCTAAGCTAAAGCTAATGGGCTGCTAGTGGTAGCTTCATATTTAAGTATTTATCTTACCAATATAAGAGTGGTATCCAGCTTCTCTTCTGACTGCAAAAAAAGAAAATAAGAGAAATTATATTAAAACACTGGACTTTTATATGACTTATTTAAAAGGTAAGAGCATCTGTGTTTGTGTCTCGACAGGGAAGAGCTCCACAAAGTACGCCCAGATTGACATCACAGCCACAGAGACCGCCCACAAAGTCGGCACGCAGCACGCCCTGGGTCGGCAGGAGGGCCTGCACACTCTGGAGCTGAGACGAAAGGGGACGCCACATTGACTTCATCATCACTGAACTGTTGATCTCAGCCGGAGGTTTCTGCCCAAAACCGGCCCGCCACATCAAACTGTATGCAAGAATTATTGCTCTGAGGGTTTTTTTTTTTTCAGTCCCGACTGTCCCAACATCCTCTGAGACTCCTTCTCTGTTCTGTTCCATCTTTTAAATGCAGATTTTTTTCTTGCTTCAGCCGGTCTGCATATACCCAAATCCCAGCAAATGTCATCTGCCCAATATCTGTGTTTTTTAGATTCAGACCTGTTAATGTATTCACAGAGCAACAGAAAGACGGAGACTCTTTGGAAATGTTTGGCACAGGATCAGGAGCAACATTTCAATCTTGGTCTCCTTTGTGGACTCGGGCATCTCATTAAATGGCATTATGTCAGCACCGGAGCCTCAGGCAAACTTGGAGGAAGATGTGCCAGTCTTCAGCTGAGTCACCAGCGCCGATTAACCCCCCAGAGCAGAGGCATTTCACAGCTCACTCAGGCCATCCCTAATAATATGCACAATGATGTTTTTGTTCTTGTTTGGGAGAGCAAGGGAGAGTGAGAGAGGGGAGGAAGCTGGAAGATGATGTTTATTCACACTCACTTATTCCTCAGTGGTCAGTAATCATTTATACAGTTACGCAAAAGTCTTTTCAGTATAATCACATTTAGGGAAAACTTTTCATCCAGTCTTACTCAGAACGCTGCACATTTCAGGCTAGTTCACTGTTAAAAGATTTATGTTTATATACCATATGTTAGAGCAGGCAAATTAATGGCTCTGCATAAAACTTCCATATTGCACATGGCGAGTTTTGTTTGCCTTGGTATGACTAATGGATTTTTTTCATGAACAGAATCTCAATGCTGCTATTATGTTTTTTGTGTCATATAAACTGGGATTTACTGTGGAAAATCTCTTCATAAATAATACAAAACAGAGATGATGCTGAACTTTTTTGGATCTTTTACTCAAACAACAGATGTCTCCTAAAACTGATTATCTGGATTTCAAAATTATGTATTTGAAAAGTTTTTTTTTTTTTTAATGAACTCACTGAAGAGGTTAAAATCTCATCCTTTTATTAGTTTTCCTTATTGTGTGTGCACCTAGGCATTTTTACTGAAAGTGCAATTATAAAAACAATTTGGTTTGTGTTATGTAGAGCTGCTCATCTTAGTCAATATATTGTTTTTGTCTCATACTCTTCACTTTATTTTGATATGTCAATACATTTTCTTTCTATGCAGGTGATATGGATCGTATAATGTATGTACAGTAAAGATTTAAGGCAATATTTTTTTTCTTGTAATACTATGTTTCTTGTAAATTATTTATAACATTAAGTACTGCTTTGATGTGTGTGTTGAGGTTTTCTAGCGCTGGATTATATATGGGACTTTTTCCACCATGTACAGTTTGTTTTCATTCAACACTATGATGAGGCATTTTAATGTTGACAAGGCAGTTAGCACTGATCACGTTATCACAATGTGATGTTTTGAACTTTTCGGCTATGGAGTCTATAATCATTTTTAATTATAACCGATGTATTTTAAAAAGCTATTACATATTGATTGTATTGCACATTTAAAGTTCAAAGTAAAAACAGTAATACAAATATTTAAATTTGCCAATAAATAACTTTCTTATTTTGCTTTTGAATTATGAACCCATAATTGAAAAGTATCAAAATAAATTTAAGATTTAAAATTGTTATTCCATTTACTTATTTGTCTGTCTGATTTTAGACACCCTCTGATGGCAATATTAGACATCTACATGTGTTGACCAGCAATATTTATAAATAAAAAACAATATTTACTCTATAATTTTGGTGGTATGGAAGAGATTTGGTTATTTTTGACATTTTACTGCTGCTCGCCAAAGACTTTAGATGCTAGAGTTAGTTATATTAACATTAGCTGATTGCACTGTAGCTAGTTTTATCTAGCCAAGATGACACTTTATAAAATAGAACTAATTATCATCATTTCATGTTAAACAAGTTTTCCAAGTTGCATCAACTTAGAAGTGAAAGCAAATCCACATCAGATTATTCAGTTTTACTGAATGAGCTTCAGTGCAGGAGGCGTATCACAACAATCCTTACCTTTCACTGGGCCTTGTTCTTGTCCCGTTGCTGAACACAGGAGGAGGACACAACAAACACCTGTGGAATCAAACACAAATATTACCTTTGTTAAAATTGTTTAGACTATGTAAGAGAAGCAACTGAAAAAATTGAATTTTTCGATACCGCTCCATGATGGAATCTCGTTTGCCGGCCAGCACTGGTCCTGCGATCCGTCCACGCTGACTCCACAGCTGAGGCACAGAGAGTCGGTCTGTATCTGCAGTCGAAACATCTTAGCAGGAAAGCATCTGGGAGCGCCAGCTTGGCCGTGTGAGAGCTTTGGAAGATAAACAGTGGATTTTGCACATTATTCTAACAGTGCTACAGTCCAGCCTGTAAAAGATCCACATTAAACACTTCCACACAAAGGGACTATTAACAGGGATTGTTCCTTTTCCACATATTTTCAAGATGGTGATGTATAGTCTGCCAGCTCTCAGAGAGACATGATTCGCATTGACATGTCACAGTCAACCGCACTATGGACATTAACTTCACTGACCTGGAACGAAACCATACGGTGCAGCCAAGTGTTTCTTGGAAACTCATTTACTCATTAAATTTAGCTGCAGAGAACAGAAAAATAAAGCATAATTGGCTGTCTCTGCGGTCAAATATCGATATAAATAAATTAATGTTAATGCCATTGAGAAACTGGTGGCAGTAGTTTAATGAACTATGCAAAGCCACAGACAGCTTGTGTGTAATTGCAGTGTCTGTTTTCCAATGAAAAAAACAGCAGTTTAGTTCTTCTGGCAGAGTTTTAAACTCCCACCATAGCCACCAACAGTGAATACACCACAGGTCTGATTCAGGACAACCATCAGAGAGCTGAGGACTTGAGACTTGAATAAGTCTCAAGTCACAAAAATCAGGACTGTCAAAATCTGGTAATATCCCAGAACAAAAGATAGCAACAGGCAGACCTTGTATGGCCACATGTAGCCTTAAATATTAGGCCTCAGGATTGAAGGGTCCTGATCTCAGACTGACATACTGTAGCTTTGAAAGGAAGATGTTGAAATACTGTGTAATTTTACTAGTAAATAGATTTGGACTCCACGCTTGGTTTTGCAAGTCCTGAGATTTAATTTGACAGCACTCTAGACTTTGACTTTCCTTGAAAAAATAAACCTGTTCAGGGACAGTAAACACAGAGGTCACATCAAGAAAAATTTTGTCAGCACTTTGGAATAATTGCCATTTATGTATAAAGTTTATCTTGGTCAAATCTTCGTCTAAGTTACAATTATGAGCAAAAACAATCTACTGTATCTGATACACTTATTGTATTGTTCTTGTCCATGTTGAATATTTCCAAATCCCAGTGTAGGTTGGAAAAAGTCGGTGAACCCCTAGGCTAATGAACAGAAGCTAATTGAAGTCAGGAGTTAACAAACCTGGAGTCCAATCAATGAAACCAAATAGAGTGTGTGTTAGAGCTGCTCCAACTTTAAAAACACAAAACATTCGGAGTTTATTATTCACAAGCAGCATCTGCTGATATTACCATGCCTACCTAGTTCAACCAGTTATTAAATCCAAGGGTTCACTCTACATACCAGCATGTGAATATGGAACATAATTATTAAACAAAGACAAGAAAGATTATAACAATAGATTAATACAATGTGTTTGTCTACACTTGTGACTTTGATGAGGATCAGATTAATGCAGAAAACCAGGTCAATCCCCGGGGTTCACATACCTTTTCTTGCCACTGTACGATGGGTACAAAGAACAAAGGCTGTGGAGGCTGTGCATAGAAATTTCAGTTTTGTTATTTGTACTGGTTCAATTATCTGAAATCTCATTCTCCTCATCTAAGAAAATTACATCTACTGAATAAGTAATTGCTGCTTGCAGATCAAACCGTCTGCTTTGCTTTGTCAATCTTATACTTGTCAGAAAAGAAACTTAAACAACTCGATCTTTTTAATTATTAATGCAAAGTCATTTTTTCCCCCTCTGCTCTTTGGTACTTCATCACTGACCTCGCTGCTCCTTTCATACGACAGAGGAAATAAAGACTAAATTTCATAAATTATTCAGGAACCGTGAGAAAGGGATTATTTTCATGCAACAGCACTTTAAGGTCAGACAAGAAAATCCTGCCACAAAGTGCATTAATAATTCTTCAAGAACATTAAATAAATTGTTTGTTCAGATAAAAGTAATTCTTAAGCCTCATTGAATGCACCGAGTATCTCTGATGTCAAATGACCAGAACTTGACCTTTTTCTTCAGTCTTGTAATAACCCCGACTTTTTTTTTTTTTTTTTTTAACACAGGTCATTAAGGCAGAAAAGAACTGTGATGCAACGTTTTCAACCATAGTGAAGTCTGTAGCGCTCAACTCAGTCCCTTCATAAGGACAGTCCTCTCTTTGGTGACCCAAGGCAGAAAAACAGCATGAACAATTCGGAAGAGGGAAAATGAGATTCCTCGAGTTAGGAGTTAAGAGCATTAACTCAGGAAGTAACTGTCGCAACTTAAAAATCAATCCAGGACTTTGCTGTGGAACTTAAAGCTGCACTACTCAATATCTTTACATTAGAGCTCGACATGGACACTTATTTCCGAATCGATTCAATTCCAACTCACAAGGTCCCGATTCAACGCAATTCCTGCTTCAATTCGATATCGGTTTTGCTTTGATGCGAATGAGATTCTCAGAGAACTAAGTAACTAGTGCCAAAACATCCAGTGAAATAACACCGCCCTGCACACTTGTACATAAGGTCACTCCTAGCATGTCCTATACACAGCAGCGCTTGTTATTACTCAAGAATGCTCCACTACAGCTTCATTTCCACATTGACAAGAAGATTAATTTAATTTATCTGACACATAAATAACAAAACCATTCATTCCACCGTTCGGACAAACATTATTTCCCGCTGACTATTGATCTGCTAATTGTCCTTTTTCACAACATGATATTGTTATTCATGTCACTCTTTTCCTCTTTTTTCAATCAATTCTCATCTGTGTAGCGCGCGGCAATAGATTTGATTACAGAAGCACATGTTCTTCAGGTGGCGTCTGGCAGAGACACAGGGAACACAAAGGACACTGAAATTAGTCATTTGTAGAGTAAATGTCTTGGCTTGCCTTGAGATACACTGTTCTGATATAATGAATGTCAGATCAGACTGTGCATGTTACACTGTGTTATTCCTTGACTTCATATTTGTTCACAAAGGCGAGACTGTGTCCTTATGGCACATGAATGGAGTCATAATAATAACAGTAATAAAACATTTTTAAAAAAGCATTCGTTTTCAATTTTGAAACGGCTCACAAGCGCGAAACGTAGCGAGTGTTGAGTCTGGCTTCGCTAAGTGTTGAGTAATGGTCTCTTAACGCACGCACTGATGCTTGAACCTACAACCTCATGGCTTCTAAGTAAATGTTATGCTTCCACAAATAGCAGCTGATCGGTTTATCTGTCGGAAGTGATTTGTTGCAAATGGTCGAAGCCTGCAGGGTTTAGTAGCATTTCCAAACGGCAACCCAATAAACTCCAGCCGTTGACCTTTCTGCTCTGGTCATTGGGCCTCGGTCATTGGCCTTGTTCAGCCCAACTTGATTATGACCTCTAATGTCTCACACAATGAGCCTGTTGCAGTCGGTGCCCACAAGGCATCTCAAGAGAAAACGCCTTAATCTTATTCTTTTTTTTTTTTTCCCCTCTACACAGGCTTTATTCTCTTTGTGATGCAGCTGCTCTGTTGCCCGACACTTTCATGTTGTCTTTATTTGTATTTTTCTTTCACTTTCAAATGTGCTCTTAAGCTGATAATAGTCTATTATAATTTGCTAATTACATTATACTTTATGAAGACTCCAATATTCCAGGCGGTTCAGCATGGCTTAAGGACTGCTGGGGACACAAACATCATCATTATCGCCACACAACCTCACTGCTGAATGCTGTGGAGACTGAACACACACACACACACACACACACACACAAACTGTTTGTCGGTGACACATCGTGATTAGTGCTTTTCTTCTTGCTGAGGCCTGAGTGTTCAAAGGCTGCTCTTCAGATCAGTCCACAACTCACTTCTCCCCCTTTTTTAAACTCACAATATGAATGCCTACAAATCTAATTATAATATAGAATATCAATCTTGATAAAGGTTTGGTTCACTAACTAACTAACCTCTTCTTATCTCTGCACAGACACACCAACTTTTTTTTTTCTTTTTTTTTAAGTGGAAATGATTGAGGAGGAGATAGTGAGAGAATTTGGGAGGATTTTCTGTCCTGGGTCTGATAACACCTCGACATACTGGACATTTGGACGTAATCACTCCAGCCAACAAATTCGATCTCTCATTTTTCAGCCTCTCATTATCTGTTAAACTGCTCCAGGCTGCGACTCCAATCTGTAGTTATGATTCACTCACTTATAGCTCGAGGAGGGACGATCATGGTGCCAAATATTGATTGCATCCACTCTGCACAGGCGTGCAACGTATTCAAGGTCTCAAAAAGAAAAAAATCTATCATATAACAGGAAGAGTCAAATGAAATTGACAAACAGCTGCTGCATTTAAAAAAAAATAAATCTGGTAATATTTCAGCAAAACCCCTCAGAGTCTGATCTGCCTGACACATCGGGTGCGCTTGTTTTGCTGTAGCCGGCTTTGTTTGGGTGTGAGTTACGTAATGCACCAAATGGGAACCGCGCTTTATCTTTTAGCAGTTAACAACAATGAATGTCCAGCCAAACAAAAACACTTCAGCCTGATAATTTGATTGACTGTTACTGAAAGGAGGAAAACAATGAGGACTGTCAAGTGGCTCCGAGAACATGTGCAATAACAACAGCCCACTCAGTGACATCATTACCTTGGCACTGAAGCACATTTTTAGGGTTAGAGTTAGAGTTTTTTTTTCCCCAACTTTGTTTAGTCTATAACATCTATTGATTTCCATTAGTCTTTTGTTCCAACAAAGTGATGATGATCCTGCTGCCGAGGTGGAAGCTGGACGTGCAAATTATTTTACTCCAACACCAACAATTCTGTACTTTACCATCGACTTATCTCAGCTAACCTCCCTTCAGCCTCGACGTGCTGTTTTTGTATTGATATAATTTTCAGTTCATTTTACTCTGTGTTTTGCAAGATGTGAAAAAAGTAACAGAGAAGCTGCTTCAAAATGCAGAATAATTATCACAGTGAGGGCTGCGCAACACAGTATGACGTGACTGCACGATACAAATGATGCTTTAAACGACTTGCTGATTTTAGGAAAAAATAAAATAAAAAAAATAAAAACATATTCAAAAAGGGGCGTGCGATGTAGCCTGTAGCTAAATCCGAAAAGTGATGGTGACTTTGAAGAACATCTAATTCCTTCTTGCTGTTTCGGTCTTTTTGTTTCAGTTGCATCATCCCTAATAAAACAAACAGTAATTTAAAAAGCATTTAAATACAGTCTACACTGTGCCAAATCATTATTTGTCAGTTGTCAGTCAAATGAGTCACGCTGTCAAGTTTGTTTACATCAGATCTGCTGTAGGAGACGTGCAGTGATGGCGACTCTTCTGGAGAGCAGAAGAGATTCAAACTAAGCTTTTCCCGCAAACAGGAAATATGTCGTCACGGATGAAGTTAAGCTGCGGGTTTTAACTTGAGCCTGTATTTGTTTACATTTTGGAAAATGAAGTGTTCTGAATTATCTATATCAAGTTACTGTTTGTTATGTACCGTTGGCTGTACTGACAACTATCACTGGATCACTAACTGATGAGTGTCTTTTTCCTCTGATTCCTAATCAGATTTATGGATGTTTATTTGCAGCAGTGTGTTCAGGTTTCAGATGTTTTTGGATTAAAGTATGAGTTTATGTTATTGATATTTGATGATTTTATTAATTATTTAATGCATCTGATTTTGTTTTGGACATCAGTTTGAGTGTTTTGATACGATATGGGAATAAATGTATCTTGTGTTTATTAATCAGATGCAACACAACAGTAATATGAGGTGCTTTCAGAAGAAAAAAGGTTGTAGACCTCTAATACGATACGTCACACACGTATATCCTGAAAAATGGCGGGGTGGGGG
>NW_019525471.1:119269-169480 GCF_002814215.2 Seriola lalandi dorsalis | reverse complement strand
GGGGGGGGTTTACTACCTGGTATTGTTAATATGTTATAAAGGATAGGTATTTTATTAGCACAGAGATTGATGGGTTTGAAAGTTGAATAAATAGAACATCAGCTGTCTTTGTCATGACACTTCCTCAGGTTAACAACTTCATCCTCCCTGTTGGGCCTCTCAGTGAACTGAAGGGGATCCCAGCACAGTGGGGCGGAGCAGAAAACGGGGCCTTTGATTAGCTCTTCAAGGCAGAATCAAATGAGACACTCATCGCGCACACACACACACACACACACACTTGACATTTTGGAGATGAATCACGAGGTTTCAGTGGTGTAGGCCGTGAAAATAGAGAACCATTGCTCAGCAGATTATCTTTGTGGAGTCAGTGCATGTGCCTCACGTGCAGATACTCAAATCCTACAATGTCACAATCACACTTTCATTTCATTCACTCTGTTTTTTGATCTCTTGTTCCTCTGCTGTGCTGCACCTCTCCTCACTATTCCCTTGTCGCTATTGTTTTTATTCTTTTTGATATTTTAAATGCAGGAGGGAAACATTTACTTTCTTGCCGAGTTAGATGAGAATATCCAAACCACTCTGACTGCACCCTCGCATACAAGGCTTAGATCATTATCGACATATCACAAGTCTCTGTGTCATTTACAGCCTTACTGAAGAAGCTGTCAGACATCCCCAAAAACTGCTCTACGGTACAATTTCTATTCTATTACTTCATTTCTAGTTTATTCTACTTGCAGTACAATTTTGTATTCTGTTTTCGTCTTCTATAAAAAATAATGAAATAGTCCATGGTGCAAACTATTGAATAATGGAGTGACTAAGCTACCAAAGTTGAGCAGAGGTCACATTACTAACAACACACTCACTACAGAACATCAGACGTCAGTACTTTATTTTTGCAGAAATGTCTACGTGCTCCTTTGATAACTGAACATGCATCACCTGGAGCAGATCTTTTTCTTGACACTGAAGGGACTATTGAAGGCGGGATCAATGCAGTTATAAAAATATCAAGAATACTACTGAACGCTCAAGGTTAAGCCATTTTTTTCAGTCCTGACATTGGCTTGTGTGACTTTGCTTCTATTCCTGTAATTCATTGCCCTCTCAAGAAAAAGACACAACAGACGCATTAAGAAAGTGCGTCAGAGTTGCTTAATGCACTGCAGGATAGACATTAACTATTCGTTTAAGATTAGCTGGTTCTTTCAGCTCAAACAGAAAGCCAAAATAAACTGTGTCTTCTGAATGAGAACACACCAGTAAACATAAATGGAGGAAAACTAGTAGAAGATTCACTAACGCAGCGTAAACCCATCATTACTGTCACACAATTATAGAGCCAATCTTTTAAGACGAGCATGATGCAGCTTAGTGCTGGTTTTTATTTAAATCAATGTTTATTCAAACTACAGTGGTTTAAAAGGCCACTTGAATCTCTTCATTTTCTCTTCACATGCACACAAGAGAGGATGAGTGGGAGTTGTCACAGCACACCACCTCAAACAAACAGATTTGAATCATGGACCTACGCAACGATGTGGCACCTCTCACAGTTTCTAATGAACACTTTCATGAGTAATTGGAACAAATAGATTTTGATGCAGGGTTTCACAAAGGGATATCGACATGGCGTGCTGATAAAAAATAATGGGTGTTCACTTACAGTAGGCGAATCGGCGCGGTGAGAGTCGAGAGAATCCACAGATACAGTACATTCCGCATTGATTAGCTTTCACTGCAGACTCACAGCTGTTGATCCATGAGAGATGTACTAATAAATGCATCCTATAAAATAAAACTGTAATGAGCGTGTATGGACGCCTGTATCGATCGATGTGTCACAGCAGATCTACAACTTCTGACAATTTTTATGGCAGTATTGCAACGCGTATAATCCAGGCTATAGGAGTGAGTATGTTTTTTTTTTTATTGACTCCAACCTGTAATGTCACACTGAGCTCCCTTACACAATACAGTAACCCACAGTGGAACTGCTTTATGGTTGATAGCAGCTTTGTACTGGCCAGCTCTCAGGTGAGCATGTGTTCTTATCGATGCATGGAGCTAGAGCCAGGAAGTGGCTAGCTTATCTTAGCATAAAGACTGGAAGCCAGGGGAAAGTTATGGCTCTTTACAAAGTTCAAAAATTCACCTACCAGTAATGATAATGCTAATCAATTAACACATATCTTGTTTGTTTAATTCATACACAATTAGATATGTAAAAATAACTATTTGTGGTTTAGGCAGACTTAAGTGACTATAAGTTTATAAGCTGAACATGGTTTCCTGCCAGGAGCAGGTGGTGGTGATTGTCGCTTGACAAGAGGTTATAATTCACCCTCTGAGCAACGCTACATCTTCATGGCAGATTGGCAACTACAGTGAGTCACATTCGGAAAGTGGTGAGACGGGTCGGGGCTAGCTGGTTAACTGGCTAACTACAGTAGAAGAAAAGACATCTTAACATTGGTGTTGCTTTCTACAGATAGAGACAGCTCTTTGCGAGTAAACTAATCACGTTTCTTCTGAACTGGTAGGTAAACAGCTGTTAATGCTAATACTGGCTATGTAGCAATAGCAAAACTTGCAAATACTTCCTTTAATTATTGTGTGTTTGAACAAAGCCAGGCTAGCCGTTTCCCCTTGCTTACCATCTTTATGCTAAGCTAAGCTAATTGCTGAGCGGCTCTAACTCTATCCTTAACATAAAGATACAGTAAATGAGTGGTGTGGATCTAGAGCAAAATAAGCACACTTCCTAAATAGCTGAACTACTCCTTTAAGGGTAAGAACATAAATTTTTATACATTTTATTGCAGGAACAAAACAGCTCCACATGAACAAAAACAGTTTTCTAAGAAACACCAGCAGCTACAATTAGGAAACTTGGTTGACTTGGTCAGATGTTTTGAATTTTGGTTCGGTTTCCCTCTACAGGGAAATACCCAGAGCTATGAAAAGTGAAGAACTAAAACTGCAAAGAGAGCAAAGGAACAGCATTATAAAGTCATTATAAAGCAATGTGTAATTAAGACACCAGGCAGGACAATAAGACTAAGACTCGATTACTCCTCTGCAATCAACTATACTGAGATAGCACTACCAGCTTGAAGGTATGTGTGTGTTTGTGCATGTGCATATGAAAGTAAGTGTATCGAGAGAGAAAAAAATCAAGTAAAAGCATTGATTATGTTGCTGTGTGAGTGTCCTAAAGGGAAAAAAAATTATACACAGACCATCCTATTATAATTGCAAAGTTTGGTGGCTGTTTTCCAACCTGCTTATAAGATGGGAAATCAGATAACCGCAGGCTTCCTGACTGTCCTGATAGAGGCTTGATAATGGATTGAAGAGGGGGACAGAATCGATATGGCTGTCCCCACTCTGGGCCAGGAAACCATCACTTGCGAGCAGACTGTATTTTTGTAATCTCCAAAAGGTTGTCCTGGCTCATATGGGCCTCTTAGAGGCTCTGATGCTGATGGATTCAAGCAATCTGTCAACGGCAATCAAGAGCCATTTGCCACAGGGAGCAACTGTGGACAGTAATTCTTTTTCCATTTCTGCAAAATGTCATATCATTTCTGATCAGGGGTTGTATCAGTCTTCTGCACTACTCTGTAACTGGAGACCAGTGTCCTTGACTAGAATGGTTCGACATTTCAAGTAGTATCATCTCCCTAATACAGATTCTCTCACATCAGCAGCTCATCTGTTCAAGAGACAAAATAAAACATTTTGAAGATACTGTAATATTTGCTATTACCTCATGAAAGAAGGTTAAGATTGTTCATAGAAGTATTATTTACATATTCATCAACAAGGGGAAAAAAGTTACACTATTGGATCAGTATGTGTTGGTAGAAGTTTCTGTTGAAACTAAAAGTTTCTGGGAGGTACAGCCACAGAATTAAAAGCAGAAAACAAAGACTGTTTTAATTATTAATATTTGATGAATTGCCATGCAGAAAGTAAAAATTACAAAGCAGTACTTTACTATAGATGCACATTATTCCTACTTGGACAAGAAGCTGATTTATTCATTAATCTCAAAATGATGTTAAATTTTAATTTTGCTAATCACTGTGGAATAAATGTGGATGCAGTCTCATCAAACCAAAATCAGAAGTTTTTTTCTTACTTACTTACTGACTTCAATCACATCATTATAATACGAATGACAAATCTCATGACTTTTTGCACAACCCTTTGCTACGCTCCGTATAAGACAGTCAGCATTTACGTGTAAGCGCGGGGTCTGGGCTTCCCCTCCGCAGATACACCTCTCTGATCGCATAGCCTCTAACATGAATGAGCTAAAAACTCTCTCTGATTGGTCATTTTACAAGTCAATCTAGCTGAGCTCACAGTCTTTGTCTTTAACTCATGCGTTTGGACGACGTCGTGGTTATATACAGTATATCGGGATTTTAGCAGCAGCATGGAAATGGCTTGGAAGTTAACGTGTATGCTTAATGTGGCGTGTTTTTTGAAATTTCAAACTTGTCTCGTTGTCCGACAACAGAAACAGAAAAACATGTAAATGAGAACAGCTTTACTTGGAATTCAGCTGTATTAAAATAAAAGCACAGAGAGAAGGAGAGAAGCAACTAGATAAAGAGCTGAAACCGACTGACACTAGGCAGAATACAAGTGCAACGCAGTCCAGACAGAAGATTTTGACATAGTCTTGTTTGCCTTCGCTTGACTCTAGGGATGTATTGTTCATGCCAAAGCTGATATGCATTATTTGCATAGCAACAAAAGGTTGGGTTTGGCTTTAAAACTCACACTTATTGGCCATATTGTGACAGTATATATTATATAAGTCACAGTTAGGATTCATTCACTCCACATTAAGAGTGGTGCTGACAGAATTATCACGTTGGAGTTAAAAATTGTGACCTTTAATCACAACATTGCCTTTAGGCCAAATGATGTTTTGAACAAAGTGTGAGGCATCACACACTGGTTTTAAAAAGAGAATTATTGAAGAAATGAGTCATACTATACTGCATGGAGATTCCTGAGCGTACAGGCTGTAAATGATGTATCCTCTGCTTGTCCTTTGTTCAGCAGGTAGTGATAACCATGAAACAGCAGGAGAGCTTTCACGGCAATAATCTCTATGGCAGGTTTAAGAGGTGACCAGGGACAGGTGCAGATGCGCCAACTCTTCAAAGAGTGACCTCAGACCCCCCTTTCTCTCAAGAGTCCTTGAGGCAAACATAAAAGCACCCAAGTCAAGACCAGGGACATTGGGAATATACATAAACTATATTCTCTGATATAATATTCTAAATATGCGTTGGCTGGGAGGGATTTGTTTATGCTTTGGGATTATTGATGCTCAATGGAGCAAAAAGCTGAAGCTTATTAAGATGCAGACTTTGGCATTCCTTTAGTTTTAGACAATTACTGGCAGTAATATTGAGTCAAGATATTCAAAAGCTTGATTTGTTGTTGTTGTTGTTATACTGTAGATAATAAGGTATTTCATTACCAACAGAAACTCCAAGCCTGCAGCACTATTAAGCTTTTAGAAGAGGTTGACACTGAAGAATTAAACTCTGAAAACTATTGTGGCCGCCTGTAAACATGTCAGCCAAAAACTTTTGATGATTTTAGTCTTTGGAGAAAGATCGAGGCGACTCCATCCGAAGCCACCAAAGAGCAGATGGACACTTGTCTCTTCAAGAGAGGGGGAAAAAAAAAGCTCTTGACTGTTGATCCTCAGGCTTAGTGATGTGACTTATATGCTCAGACATGGTTTAGCACTTAAATCGAACTCCTGTTTGTACCAGCGAAGGTTTAGAGAATGGTGAAGCAAGAGAGCACATGAACTTCAATCCATCACTTTCAGAGGGTGAAGCAGCCGCGAGAAACAGAATGAGAGGTGTGAGGACGAGTGTTAGATTTTGATATAGAGTAGAGCTGAGTGGGTTTCTTTTTCCTTTGTATGCAATACATTTCTGGCTGAAATTCCTTTCTAACAGGGACAGTTCACTATCAGGAGCAACTCCTGCTCATTCTGCAGAAACTATATGAACCTTCCTGCTGGAACTTTATCCAAATTCAGGTTTCAATTATTTTAATCCCTATTTGTCAGTTACCTTTATATAATGAAACCCTGCTTCTGTCAGTCAGTATTAGTTACAATCCTTAAGATGTTTACGAACTGTTTTTTTTGCCTTTATTTGACGGTCAGTGGAGAGAGACAGGAAAGGACTTGTGAGAAGGGAGATGACATGAAGCAAAAGGCCTAGGTGAGGGACAGACTCAAGTCTTACTATACTGTGTTGTACGTGCTTCACCAGGTGAGCCACCATTGCACCCTGAGTCAGCCGGTCTCGCTCTGCACTCATATTTCCTTCCTAAAAACAAGGGATTTCACAAAAAATGATGCAGCATGTCATCTGTGCTGCCTGTTCTGATTTCATCAGCTGACATCAGCCTTACTGTTTACCGACTCTCCTGCAGCCCTTTAAGTAACAGCTAACGCTAACTGAATATTTCGTGCTGCCGCCACATTAAATGTGTTCAGCTGGAGAAACACGGTGACTTTTATTGTGAAACAGTCACAGGCGCTGCCAAAGGGGCTTCTACAAAGTACTGAGACAAAGGTCTAACTACTTTTATAAAAGAGTTATTTCAGTTTTTGATTTTTAATACATTTGCGAAAATGTCTAAACACGTTTTCACTTTGTCACCTCACTTTGTGGGTTATTGAGTGTAGATAGATGGGCAAAAATGAATATATGTGCTGTGTGTGCAAGAAGTGAAAGGATCTGAATATTTTCCAAAGCCACTGTATATGTTTAGGAAAGATTTCTATTGAGTGAAATTTTCTAAAAAAAAATTGAAAGATTGGCTGAAGTTACATAAAATAGAAGTGATTAATTTACTTTGCGCTTCTCTCTCATCGACATGAATATTATCTGACATTTCAGCCAGTCAACAGCTATCTTCATTTCTGAGCCTGGCCTTTCCATGGCTTGACATTTATCCTGCACTTGATTGGTTGAAGGAGAGGAAGTACTCAAGCCTCCTATGCACTCCCTACCTATCCCTTGTTCTCCTTGTCTCTTTCAATTAAGGACTCTGCCCTTAGGGCTGCCTAGAAAACGCTCTAAGGCTTTAAAGCATCTTGCACGGCCTCACAAAGGCCACAAATTTAGAATTCATGACATTTGTGCTCGCTTGAAAGGGCTTTAACACGCAATCACATGTTGTTTGGGCAAATCAAGCAGAGGGTGTAACACTGTTGACATAGACTCACATGATGTTGTGTGCAACAGAAAATGCTGAACATTATGTAAACAGAATTTCTTCCTGAAATGTTTCATGCTCATCATTGTGTTGTTGGTTTTAATTAAATTCAAAGATGAAATGCATTCTGTGCATAATGTGTCCTATGATTCATTACAGGCCTAATCAACTAATAATCAACTGAGTGTGTCTCTCTTATCAGGCCTGAGGCATGTGGCATAAATTTGTTAGCAAGGGGTTTTCATGAAAACATGGATTTAGGAAAGGAATGAAGCCATTCCTCCCATCTTACCACAAAACCCTTGAATGTCAGGAGCCTATTTTTCAAACATCCTCAAATCAAGTTTCATTACATCGTGCTATTCGAGGCATTCTCTCTTTTCCCTATGGTAGGGCTAAGGAACCTTTTTTCCTATCAAGGGCTGTGTCAATTTTTAAAACATCCTTCAAGGGCAATGCCACATTATTGAGCAGATATATCAAACTATCTCTCTGATGCGATGGCTGGAACTGCTTCTTTTTGGCGAGGCGCCTGATGTCAGATGGTGATGATTACGATGCTTTTCCAGGTTTGGGCACCCAAACTCTGTTGAAGAGTTAACTTTATCCAAGTGTATTTGTCCTTGCAAATCATCCACTTAGCGTGTTTAGAGCTGTAATGGCGCCCACAAGGCCTTTTAGTTCAACAAAACAATCACTGTTTGTTCATCTCTCTTGGAAAGCAGTCAGTGACAGTGACCTAACTTAACTTTCTGTCTCATCGGCCACACACGGCCCGGAGCCCAGGCGTCCTCTACCACTGCTCTACAGTAAGTGGATTCAGGATATACTGTTATAATTGACTTGGTGGTGCAAGTAAATTGCTGCTTCATTTAAAATGTCAAACAGTCACATATCAAGCGGATCATTGCCCTTGTATGTTCTTTCTGAATAAGCATATGTCTGTACAGTACGATCTGGCCTTGAGGGGATGATATCCACCGACATGAACATATACTGTATGATTATTATTGCTACAGCAGGATGAAATGTGCAGAGTTAAAGAAAGGACACAACTCTGAAGCTGTAGTTCTTTGTGCCATAATATAACATTCATTTACAGTAGCTGTGGCAACATTTTGCTATTAAACTGATGTAACTATCAAATGACTACAAAACAGTCTTTTGAGTTACACTAGCGACATGGCTCTATAGTACTGGTTGGTCTCTCCACCACTGTTCCAAACTAATATATCTCAACAATTACTGGATGGACTGCCATGAAATTCTGCACAAAGATTCAAGGTCCCCAGAGGATGAATCCTTAAGATTTTGATGATCCCCTGACTTTTTCCCTAGCGCCTCTTTCAGGTCAAAGTTTCTAGTTATCTAGTGAAATATCTCACCATCCACAAATTTGGTACAGACATTAATGTCCCCCACAGGATAATTAGCAATATTGATGATCCCTTAACTTGTCATCTCAATGCCATCATCAGACCAAGTGTCTAATTTGTCCAGTTCTTTCGTTCATGATCAAATATCTGCATAACTAATGATGTTCACATCAGCCTCGGATATGCTAATATGCTAAACTAAGATGGGGGAGCACGATAAATCTTTATATCTTTCATCTGCTAAACATCAGCATGCACAAATAGATTCAACTGCACAGGTTGATAGACAAATTAAAGAAAAAATACATCCATGTAAATCAGGGATTTGGTGAATTTGTGTTTTTCTCTTACTGTCCTTCCTTTGTCTCAAGGGTTGGAGACACAATAATACCTCCATGGCTTTTATGAAAAGTGGACAATAAGTAACAAAGTACATATTTTATGTACATTTTTTCTACATGAATATTTGCTCTGCATCTCTGAGTTAAAAACCACCATCTAACCTTTGTTACTCTACTCCAAAGGGCAGAGATGGAATGTTGATATTTCGTCCTTTAATGGTTGTTGATGCGATTGCTAATAAATATAATTCATGGGATGTCCCAATGGCCCTGACCATAAATATATTTGCCTCTTGGAATCAATTAATAGACCTTTAAACCAAATATATACTGGTGTCAGTGATGAATCAGCAATCAAACTCTAATTTAGCTCAGGTCTGCCGCAGTAAAGAAGTGATGATATTAATGCAGGCGCCAAGCCACTGAGTCAAACATCTATTAACCTTCACTTTCTGAGTGTTTTATTACTATCAGAGTGAGCCATTGTTGCAAGAGGAATTCAATTTGCGGAGCGACTCCGTTGCCTTTCAGGAGTGGTGATGGGGAGCTCGTCGGCCTACACATGCGCTTCTTCTCTGCTCGCTGAAGTGATTCGAGCAAGCGGCTTACTGCGAGTGAGCAGATAGAGTTGTGAGACATCAGAGGGATGGCAGTGATTCATTATTTCATTTTCACGCAGCATCAGACATTATTTACACAGATGGTTCAGACGATCCACTGATGTATGGCATTGCTGAGCCACTCTCAGCTCAATGAACTGATAAGTGCCGCTACAAAGCAGTCGGCCTTGTTTGCATTACCCTCTGTTCCTGCACACAGTGACAGAATAATGTCGGGGGGATGACACTGACCACCCCCCCCCCTTTGCCACCCAAATCTTCAATTATTTTATGGAAATCGTCTTGTTTCTTCTCAGGAAAACCAAACTTTCCCTGTAATGAGTAACTCAAGGGCTTTAAAAGAGACAAGAGTTAGTGTGTAATTACATATAATGCATTAAACAAAATTCTAACCAAGTAAGTTGCTTGAAGATTACAGCTGTTTTTTAACATGTGTGTAAGTAAGGTTTGAAACCTCATTGGCATTTCTGTAAGATCCTTGGACTGGAATTCTTCAGATCTAAATGGATTGTCCAAGACCATAAATACTTTATGGCTAAGATATATAATTTTTGCCAGTGTCTTTTATTTGTGACAAGTCTTTACTCCTTTACTCCAAGACAACTTCCTTTCCCAGGAGACCGTAAAAGCTACCTTGAACCTTGAGAAAAGGTTCGCGTTCTATCTTCTTTAAATCGTCAAAGTCTGTTTTTGCCGGTACAGTGCCACTTGTAAACTGCTGACAAAACTCTTCCTCTGAAGCATGTAGCAGAGTGTTTCAAGCACAGTCAGCACATTACCATCAATGAGTGCATTAATATTAATCTGAATCTGTTATCTGCTGTGATGCTGAGGGAAAGCCCAGTGTACTGTACTTCATACTGGATCTGCGGTGCCACGATCCACAGATGACACTCATCAGTTAAAGGATCTTTGCTCACACGTGCACTAACGTACCATGAAGTTATTTTAAACTCTATTTCCTTCATTTTGTGGACAATGTTCAAATGTGCAGGAAATAATATTAAATATTTGATAAAATATTCTAAATCCGTCCCTTTGGTAGATTTACCATCAAATTTCTTAGTAAACAATAGGTAATTGAGAGGTGGACAAGAGGAAGTGTCTCGTCTCTAGTTAGCAGCCCACAATTTAGCTGGATAAAATGACAGCTGTTGCTAGCTGGCTAACATATTAAGCTAACCGACATATCCACAAAACAGACAGAAAGCATGAGCGAAGTGAGCACCAGAGAGACCCCAAGAGTGCTTGAAATGTCCAACAAGAGATCCAGGAAAGGCTTGCACACAGCCAGGGTGAAATTTTGAAAAATTTAACTTGTAACATTGCACACTAATAAAGTTTGATAATTATGTGTTTCTTGAAGTTGAAAGTAACCCTTGTTATCCTGAAGACAAAGGCCAAAAAAAAAAAAGACAGACCCTCCAAATTCTTTCTGTACAGAGTTTCTCTCTCACTAGAGCTCCATGAACAGGCAGAGGAATACAGTGCTGGCGTGCCGTGCCTAGTTACGGTTGCTAAGCTATGACAGGAAAGTCATTGTCTGGGCTGTTTAGTGCAGAGTGAACAATGTGTAATAATGACAGTAAAACACTCTAACACCTAAGCATGTACTTATTGAAATGTATCCTTATCATTATCACCACTACCACCTGTTGCTGTTTTTCACATCACTGATGGTATTCAATGAGGCAAGTGAAAACCATCTGACCACAAGCTGAACTGCGCCCGCACCACCTCCGTCCCACCCTTCTGCTTTGCCTCACTTGTAGATAATCTGAGGATGATATTACAGGCGTCTGATTTTGGTTGGATCCCATTTCATGCCCACTGGGTTGAAATGATGAAGCGCTCTGATGTCGAAGCTGTCAGTGATGTTAAAAGCCTGAAAGTCCAGTCCCAGGTCACAGTCAATGATGCACGATGCTGTGGCAGGACTTCAAATTTAACACTCTTGAGCAATAACAGTTGTGGTGTAAGAGTGTAACGGAGCACATTAACAAATTAACAAACACTCCACGAACCCAGAGTTCAATCCCATTAGGTTTTCATCATATACACACACCACTATATATATATATATATATATATATATATATATGAAACTATCACTCATTCAGTTTCCTGCCTGTCAGAGGGAACTGATGGGCAGACACAGGCAGGTATGAATGATTATACAGCTGAGGTTTGAATGACAAAATGGGCAAGCTGACAGTTTACAGATATCTGTCTCTGTATTAAAGGAATTGTTGAAAATCTGTAGTATTTAGGTATGTCTTAGAGTTTTATGACGCACATTTCTGAAACGTTTAAAGTTGCATTATGGTATGTCCCACCATGTTCACCAGCTAGTTACCAACTTCGTCTGTCTGCCAGTCAGTGCTGGGCAGGTGGAGTACGTTTTGTTTTCGCTGAAATCAACTGCCTGCAAGTGGCACTGAGGTTAATGGGAGTGGTTAGAGTGAACCACAGTGGTGGGCTGGAAAACCAAACAATAAGCTTTAATTATAATTATCTACAGAATGATATTCTTCACTATGAGCGGCCTTTATCACATTACACAGTCATATGGTATGTTGTTAATATAAAAAAAAAAAACCATTGATTAATGCAGCTTTTTATGCAGGATATTTTGTCAATGTCTTGAAACAAGAAACTACTATGTACATTAAGAAAAAGTTGTACAACTGACCTCACTGGCAGCCTTCTTTATTTTGTTTTTGTAAAATTAATTTTAGGTTTCAATAATCATTGAAATGACTTGTAGGATGGATTTTTGCAGCAAATCCACGTTGCCATTCTCTGCTTATTCCTCCACAAAGGCAGCTATTCAAGCACTTTCTATCCTCTGCTCTGCTCCCATGCTGAGCACAGCTTAAGGTGAGTGACATGAACGTTTCAGAAGGTCACGATGGCAAAGCAGATGTGGCATATGGTAAGTGTCCCTCTATGATAAAACCGAAATCTGCGCTTGATCAATTATTCATTAAGCACCACTTATAATTTCTTAGAAAAATACAAAGGTGAGTGTGAAAGCATCACCATTTATGATATGTTGATGACTAACAGAGATGCCTCTCTCTGTATGAATATATTGTATGATAAATAATTATGGTAATGTAATAATTTATTGATCTTCAAAAGAGAAAATCCTTTGTGGCATGATTCCCTCAGCAGCAAGGTCACAGTCCCGCTCAAGGACAAATAGGCAGCTTTAAAAGTGAAACGAGAATGATTTGCACATATAATATTCTGAGGGTCAGTGAGGAGTCATGTTGTTTCTAATTAGGAACATGTGATATGGAGCAAATTACTGGAGAAAATACAGATGGGCTTCATGAAAGTGTTGTGTTGTTTCTGAACACTGCCACCCTGAAGCTCCTTCATTTACTGTGTTACTCATATCATGACTCACACTTCTCCGAAAAGGACAATTTGTATCTGTTTGATTGAATTAGAAAAGACACACAAAATACACAGATAAATCACGAGCGGCTTAATCTCCTGAATAACCACCAATAAAAAAATAATAATAAAACAATAACTCAGAAATTAACCAGCATGAACTGATCTACTTCAAAACAATGGGAGGAGATAGGGAGCATGAATAGCTATTAGCTAAAGTGCATCCAAACAAGAAACCTATTGACATTTAATTTGCATGCTAGTCCTTTAACAAGTGTGGCGGAAATTTATCATAACAAAGCAGAGGGCTGTCACCGCAAATTCTCAAGCTGACGTTGTATTCAATGTGATATGCATGTCCAGAGCCTGGCTGAACGATTCGTGTACACATATTAGCCAAAGTTTAAAAAAACAAAACAAAAAAAACCAACACTAACTCACTTATGAATCTCATTATGTTAATCTTTAGCAAACAGATTTCACAGATTTACATGTATATGAACTGTAAGGCTCAATGTCACAGTCAAATATTGATTTTTATTCTTATTGTAATTTTCTACAGTCACGGTGGTTAAATGACAAAGATTAACTTGACAAAGATGAACTAAATAAGGCTTAAATACACAGTAATATCACACCGCAGTCACCAGATCTGCATCTTACACTATGTAATAATTTGTGTGCTGAAAATAAAACACTTCATGAATTCATTATGGCCACAAAAAAGAGGTTTTTGAAATGTATAATGTTACATTAAATAAATTCACAGATCTCAATAAAAAAATAATTTGTAACAACCTAAGAAATGCCTCACTATGTGTTTGATGGCAGAAAATAATACTATTATTTATGCTTTCCTCCTATTGGGTGGCCGTGGTGCGTTTAATGGTTGTTGTCATAGTTATGGTAACATCTATCACCCTTTATTTAGCCAAGTTCAAGGACAATGACAGACAACTTATGAAATATTGACCTTGGTTGTGAAATAGTCTCCATCACCTAATTTCTATGATTTATTTTATATCAACATCAATCAATATTTTATTCATTAAATTGCCTCATAAATATTTGGTGCATGGGTTCTTGTTTTTTTTTTTTACAGCACATGACACTTTCTTGTGCTCTTTGCAAGATGCATCTGGCTTGACATCAGGGGTGGGCGATATGGATCAAATCTTCTACTGTGACATGTAATTTTGTATCATTATATCGGTATGTATGTTGATAAAGTTTAAAAGATAAGTTTGAAGACATGAAACGACCAAATCCTACAGAAACTTGCTTCGACTAACAATTATTGTCTTGTTGTCCCACATCAGTGAGACGCACTGTTGTTCTAGGAAACATGTTTCTTTAATACAATTCCTGCTCACACTGTCATTTATCCTGTACACACGTCCTGCTGCTGTAAATAACTACTGGATCAGTGAATGTGTATTAATCCATGCCTGAAAATAGTCCCAGTTCCTGTTTAACATTTGTCAAAAACTACAGTGCCCCACAGGTTTAGGACATTTTTTAAAATGAAACTTTTTATATGCAACCTACTTTTAATTAGTGTCATAGTTTGGGGAGACAGACTTACTCATTATTGGTCTTTTCATGGGATTTGTTGACAATGATATCAAATTATAATTTCATCAGCCTTATCCTTTAAATTGTAGATTTTATGGAAAGTCAACTGAGAAAAAGTGTATAGATGAAATAACTAGGGGGGAATGTCTGTTTTGTGCAAATCTATTAAATCAAATACCTAAACAATAATCAGTGGGTTCATTGATACAACTTTGCCCACAATTACCTAACACAACCAGATCTACTCTGGATAGATTCCACAATATAACAATTCACAATATATGGTGTAATAATTCCCAACCCTCCTCATGATACAGCTTCAGTTTTTTGGTCACAACTGTCCCTGATTCCTTTTCAAAAGATAAGAATACCAAAAAACACAGTCTGAAACTAACCAGCTCCACAGACAGCACTGTACAGTACACTGCTGGGGTTTGAAGTGGGTGGACAGGAGTTAAGAAGCCACTGCTGATGGGTAATACCCATTACTGCCGTTTGAAGTAAAGATATCAGTGTCAAGTATCAACCCTGGACACATGATGGATGAGCGTCTGATGTGGCCGAGTTTCCATTAGGTTATCAATATTTACAGACATAAAACTGAAACGGGTTCAAAGAGACCAAGCTGCAATAACTGAGCACTGAGGCCGGTCCTTTCACATGTCAGAGTGAACATTACACAACTAATGAGGAGGACACTACTCATTTTATTTAGTGATGGAGCTCTGCCACAATCATATGATGGAAAATTAATTCATTCTTTAGAGAAGAGCTAATGAAAGATGGAAAAATTCCACAGCTGTTTTGTTAAGGATTTTAATGAAGCAGAGCTCCAGATGAAATGTATTGAAAATGTGCATATATTATGCGAGTGATCTGCTCATCCGCGACGTTACGG
This sequence comes from Seriola lalandi dorsalis, assembly GCF_002814215.2. Lineage (NCBI taxonomy): Eukaryota > Metazoa > Chordata > Actinopteri > Carangiformes > Carangidae > Seriola > Seriola lalandi. The sequence goes on along the minus strand of NW_019525471.1, from coordinate 153,981 downwards.
TTGCAAATGGTTGTGGGAGGTATTGTGCTGTAATTCTCTGCTGGGCTCGGACACTCTGCCGATCTTCCTCCATAGGAAATCCTGCTCTGTTACAAGATCTCTCCATTATTACTGACCAAACCAACTGCATTTACCAAACCCTCCAATTTGTCTGCCAGCTCCTCACAGTCCAATCTAACTCACATACAGCTCATCCAGGGAGCTGCAGCCTTCCTGCAACCTCCGATACGAACCTGTTCCAGCTCACACGCAGCTGAGACCTGTGTTCTTCTTCCAAAGCAACATGTTTTTTGTTTCCAATTTGGGTTTCAGTGTCTTGCTCAAGGACACTTTCACATGTGGACACGAAGGTGGGGGTCAGACCATCAACATTACATTCACTGGTTAATCCGCTCGACCAACTGAGCTGATCCATTATTGTTTGCTCATAATTTGCCCGGAGATACAGAAAACCAGCCAATAACCTCATGCTGCAATGACACACACCCGATAATAGGTTTTCAGTTGTTCATTTGTGTTTAGAGTAGGCCAGCAACTAACAAATATTTTTCTAGATGAATTGATTAATCATTTCATCTAGAAAATGAAAATTTCTGAGTTGGTGTAATCCAGTTGCTTCTTTTTCCTGATTAACAGCTCAAAACTCAAAGAAATTCCATTTATAATTATTTAAAACAAAGAAACTGAGTGTTTTTTTGTTTTTTTTTAACCGACTTAAAACCGTCAATTGATTATTAAAGTTGTTGCAGGTCATTTTCTATTAAACTGTTTCACCTCTGCACAACTATATGAAGTGTGTTGGCAAAGAGGAATAATCTAAGTAAAAAACAATAAAAACAATATAAACCAAAAAAACTAAAGTTTAATTTTTTTATTTAATCTTTTTTTTCTTTTCTCCCCCCCCCCTCACACAGTCTAAAGGTCAGAGTGAAAAGATTAAGTAATAAAGCTGGACCGGCCTTGAGGGCAGTTGTCTGGGATTCATAAAGTTATCAGAGAGAGAGAGAGAAGTCAACTTCCCTTGGATCAAGTGTGAGCCTGGACACTTGGTGAGTAGGAGCCATACACAGATGCTCTTCTTGATCATCTGTGACCCACACGTGGCACTAGTCTCATTTAACAGCCATCAAAGTACACGCTGGATACTATACCCTGCCATGATGCATTAAATTGCCCATCACTTATTAGTTTTATTGGCTGCTAGGCTGGCGGCTCGTTGATCATTACGACTGGGTTCATTACTGGAGCCCGGTGCACTGTACTCACGGTCAGCTCTTAATTATTGATGCCTTTTATAAACTACAATAGTATTGGACAACAGAGATGAATAAGTAAAAGTCTTGGTCCTCAGAGTGATTGTGGTGGTGTGAAATATTTTTTTGCTGGAGGAATTGAGGGAACTCAGATATATATATGGGTGTGTGCGTGTGTGTGTATATATATATAAGAGCTTGCACCAACTTTTTTTTGCTAATTCAGTCCCCATATTCTGAACATGATCCTGTGTTGAAACAACATAATGCTTATATATGGTGTGTGTATATATATATATTTAATATACTGCCTATGAGGGTGAAAGGGTTTTCCTGTCCTGGTCCTGACAACACAATATGGTAGCACTCCTGTCCTGCAGGTGCAGCAGGATTTATGACCCGGTGTCAGCCTTTAGCTTGTTGGTATAACAACAGACAGCCACTCTGTGCTCGGTATTAAAGGACATTTTGGAACAGCTCCAGGTCTAACACACATGCTTCCCAGTGACAGGCCTTCAAAATGTGCAAGTGTTGACAGTTGGTAAAGCAGCTGCCCCAAAAAAACTGACATGAATTTGACTTGACACTAACTGCACATTGTGTCTGTTGTCAGTTACAATTACAGTTTGTTGATATTAGCTGGAGCGCCGCTCTGACTATGTGGGAACAGGAGGCAGAAATCCAACATGTTCTGTAGATTTTGTTTATATGTATCTGTAGCTACATGTGTTCGTCCAAGTCCCCTGCTCAACAGAAGCCATGACAGAGAATGTCACACACTCCTACTTGAAATTCAGTGAAGAAGAGTTGTAGTGCACTTAATGTGAATGATGACTGTGTGTGTGTGCGTGCGGTCAACAGCTAATTGAACCAGTAAATTTTCAGCAGTAAGATCACACAAGGCGGACTAAGAGGCTTTTGTCAGCTGGACACCATATTTCATCAACATTTACTGCATCATTAACACAGCTGCGTGTCAGTGCTGATTATGATCCACTAACATTTTGATATGGTGACACCTTTTAGCTCCTTTGACCAGTATGACTCAGTATGTGTTTTTAGATGAGAACCTTTGGACAGCAGTCCTGCCATAACAATCAGATCAGATATGCTTTATCTTTTACATATGTGCACTTACTGCATTATAGTCTATTAATATTGGAAAATCATCAATCATTAATGTCCAATCTATTACCAAGGCTTGAGTGAAGGATGCGCATACTGAAGCATATTGACGAAAGTGATAACAGTTGATAATGGACTATAATCATTCAAAGAGGATGATCTAATGTGACATAATCAAAGGAACAAACTTTGAAACTCTATGTTAACACACACCTCCATTAGAAATACACCATGTGACAAAACTGACTGTTCTCCTCAAGTCCTGAAAGCTGATGGAAGTCTTATCTTGTGCACACATAATGAAATAATATCAGTTTTTGGGACATTGAGGAATCCTGTAGTCCTTGTTAGTGTACTGGTCTTTGTTTGGCTTCACTGGTGGAGAACCATTACCTTCCTGACAATCATTCTCCTGACAGGACTGTGCTGTTCTCCATGAGAGGGAACAACTGACAAATGGAGCCATTACACCCAAATGACTTGGGAGAGCAAGTTAACTGTGTAATTGTTCAAAGGGTCGGCTTTTTTCAACACTAATTAAATCCTATCACTCAGTGGCACCCACTGTAAGGCAACAAATGAAATCATATGGCAGGAATTTTGATTATTATCAACGTATGTAGCCGCATAGAGGAAGGTGTCAGTGATATGAGCTGCTGGTGAAGACTGGAGCACCTCCAGGTGACCAGTGATCATTTGCAGGCTTGAAACATTATATAATCAATAAGATGACTTTAGGTCTTACTACCTACAAAAGTCAGATCTAAACATCCAGCTTAGCACTGTACCTGAAGGGAAATACTTACAACTCAAACATGAACGCTCAGACACATTCAGAGTGACAGATTCTCAGATTCACAGACTGTGGATCTGAGAAAATCTGTGAATTTCTTCTTGGCAATGCTCTGGTTAAAAGGAGGAACTGCCAGAGCCACGTTATGACTGCTCTGATTTTAATAAAACGCAGATGGAGGACGCATCTTGCTCTGCATGAACCAACAAAAGGCTTTTCATTCATGTGGATTATGCCAGCGCATTAACATTGTCAAAATCCCATTCCTAACGCCAAACATGTAAATTAAATGAATTATTCAGATTTATTACCTGCAAATAAATGTCTAATTAGGGTGGCAAGGCTTGCTGCCTATAATGATCAGGCAACAAAAGGGTTCACGCTGAGTTATCGCTCACCTTCCTCTCCCCCTCACAGTTTCTTGTCATGCTTCACAAGTGCCTTTTGTGCTCATTTAACAATACGCTGCTCGCTCCTCAGCAGCGCTCTGCAGAGACAGTTTTTTCCTTCAGCTCTCCTTGACTAGCTGCACGCAGCAGATGTTAATGCTGCTGACCCCATGTTATAAAGACGGTGAAGCCAATGTTAGTTTGTGTGTTTTTTTTGTTTTTTGCAGAGTCCTAAGTACATGTGCTGCTATGCATCTGGGATGCTGACAAGAATCCTGCCCCTGTCCTGTTTTCCACAAAGGTGAACATCAGAGACACTACATCCTGTGAACAAGTACAACAGGTGGACAAACAAAGTCACCTATCATGGGCCGAGCACGTTAATGCAGTTAGAAATAATAGGCCAAGGTATTGCAGTCACAAGAAAGTGTTTTCCGTATGTACTACCTCACAGGTCAAGTTTCTATATCATTCATTTTGTTTATAGTAATCTTGGTAATAGTTAGTAGTTTACTGTAATAACACACACACACCAATGACAGTGATGATGTGGTGCGCAGTCCAAGGACCAACTCGCTGAATAAAACTGTCATTTACAGAGCCACAAAAAATAAAGCATCCTTTAAAAAGAATATGCAGAGGCATTTGTTGGCAGGCTGAGTAGTAGGATGCATCACTGTGCTTTTCAATGTTTGTGTTTTGCTTCATACGAGTTGTATGATTTTTAATTGGTTTACTCCCTAAATGTACGTACAGTGTGGACTGGCTTGAATGTATTAATGTACATGTATATAATTTTGTAATGAATGTTTTTGTAATGAATGTATGTGAATCATGTGTCATGTATTGTATATGTTGGTGTTGACCCCTGAAGATCAGCTGATTGCCTTGGCTTCAGCTAATGAGGGTCCTTTAAATAAACAAACACTGACATCTTTAAGCACCAGAAAAAAGATAAGAGAATAAAGATTTAGGACTGTGAAACTCTTTCACAACTGATTCTACAGCAGCAACAAGTTCACGATGATGGACAAGCATTAGTCAATCTGATCAATAAGACCATGAAATGTATGCATGATATTTTGTGTGTTGCCAAGAGCAAAAAAAAGCTTCAAATTGCACTTTGATCCAATAGAAATGTGCATAAACTGAACTAAAAGAGAAAAAAAATACATCAATATTTGCAATACAGAGAACACTGTCGTCTTATTTAACACATTAAATCATGTTCATTTCAAAAGCTGCCTGTCCGTCAGTTAACTACTGGTCAGCAATGGAGTTTATGTGTGAAGTGACTGTTCCCTGTTGGATTTGTGTGATCAGGAAGTGTGAATTAGTAATTTAACAGGTTTTAATATTTCACCTTTTTGTTCATTTAAAGAGAAGACAAAATAAATCAACTGTTGTGTATCAAACACCACATTACATATTATTTGGACAAAGCATCATTAATCGGTCCGATCTGAGACAAACAAAGACATGCCAAGAAGCCATCGTCACGCTGGTTCACTTCTGTCAATCTAAACTAGTGATTCCCAGCGACGTGCTCCACCGGGAGAATGTGGAAAAGACTGCAGCTCAATAAATAAAAAAATTGAAAAAACAACTGAAATGATGATATGGTAAGAAAACATACGTGAAAAATATAAGAAAATATAAAATATGATGACAAAATGTGTGATGCTGGTCTTTAGTATAAGTAATACATATTAATCGTCACAAAAAACTACTAAAAACACAGTTAAAAGTTCAGTTTGGCTTGTGTTCCCTTAAAGTGAAGCTCAACCAAAGTGAGTTTCTAGTGTTACATCGTTTCATTTGAATCTTTTTTAGAGACCTGATGGAATGAAACTATTTCATTTGAAGAAATAAAGAAACAAAATGTTCATTCAGGGAATTACATTTTTTAAATCTGCCTCATTATCTTGATAATCTCATGACCCCTCGCATCTATCTAACAACTCAAAGAGAACATTGACAATTTCAGGATGACTGTGTCTTGTTATGGAAACAATAATCGCAACAATATCCTCTGGCATATAATTAACTGCGATTGAATTAAACCAAACAGGACGTAGAAAAGCACAAGAAACAACATTAATTGAACTGAAGAAAGACGAAGGAGAAGAAGAAAATGCAAAGTATACGAGGAGATCGCGACAGCCAGTACTTACAGTAATGATACTGAGAGTCAAGACCAGAGCAGTAATTACAGCTGAAAGCAGAGGCATCATTTCCCATCATCACTGAGTTCTCTGCACAAACATCTATTGTACTTGATGGCTGTCAGCTCATCTCACCCCCTGCACACTCAACACAACTTAAACCCTGCGCATCACTGCTACATGATCTTCCTCCCTGTCTCTCCTGTCCTCATACAACATTTAACACACTCGGTTCGGATGAGGAAGTACTCCACAAGAAAAGCTGCTACAAAAACATGACACTGTGGATATATTAGAGAAGATATTGAAAGTTTTTCCGTATATGTGGGTCATATCAGGTGTCATCAATACCTCAACAATAACCCTTTTCTCCAGTGGAGTCTAGTTTTTTCTGAAGTCATTTTTTACCCCTCCTATAATAAACATAATTACAACACATTATGCATATAATCACAAAAGCCACACAAATGTCTTAATTCACTATGACCCATTAACCTCCTAAGACCCAAGCTCTATTCTTTGCTATATAGGCTGATTGGGACCTGAGAAAAATGATGTCCACATATGAGGACATTAGTTTTAAATTTCGATTACTGAGTGGCAGTATAATATCCTCATATGTGGTCACCAGGCCCTTGTTGAGAAAAAGTTAGTATTGTGGGCTAGAGAACCCAAAATGTGAGGTCCACATATGAGGACGCCAGGTCCTAGGAGGTTAAAGGCTCACAACACGTCTTACATTTCCCCGCTGCATTCACATATTTGTTGTCAGTCCCAGCGCTGTAACTTCTCAGGTCTAACTCAGTTGTATTCAATCAGAAGTTAGTGGCAGACTGAATGACAAAGCCACATCGCTCCTTTGTGCCTTGTGTCTTTCAGTTTATAGAAAACTGAAGATTCTCTCATTGTGTTGACGTCAGGGTCGAAAAAAAAAAAAGAAAGAAAAAAAAAAAACACAAAGAAGAAAAAATAAGTAGAGCTAGAAAAATGATTACTTATATGTGCTTCATGATTTAGAAATAAATCTTCAAATGGTGCAGTACTTCATTCTCCTTCAAGAATAAAAAACAAAACTCAAAACTTTTATCCTCATATTGCAAAAACGTCATGTATTATTTAATCAAAGCTCGCGCTCTTGATCAAACGTCTGGGGTGGACGGTCTGACCATATCACAGAATTTGTGAAGTCAAAGTCGGCGCACGGAGGAGAACTTGCTATTGAGGAAGATATTTGATCACATTAAAACCAACATTTCTACATTTTCTTCCTCACATTACTGCATTAGAAGCCAAACTAATCGAATACATCTCTGTAGGATTTTTAAGGATCAAATTTAATATATTATGTCTTCTCAAATTCTCTCATGGAGAAGCTTGAATAAAAAAAAACATCTCTGAATGATGAATGCTGTTCATAGAGAGGCAGGGATCGGGACAAATCCTCCATTTTTAATTTATTCAAATAAATACTTGCATACCTGAATGTACACACACTTTAAAGTCACTGGATACGATTCTCAGCTTCTTCACCCGAGATCTTTTGTGACCGCGGCGTCCGTCCACACACACACACACACACACACACACACGCTTCATGTATAATCTGTGATGTATACGTTGAGGGCTGCAGCTCTGCAATGTGTATGTATAAATATATACAGTGTGTGTCTGCTCACTGTTGCACTGTTTCTCGTCCTGTCATGGGTGATGTGTGCTGCGCTATATCTTTTAAAATAGAGCGGTGAGCTGTGGGAAGCATGCGTTCATGCGTCCAAGACTAAAAAGCCATTTGAGAGAGGAGAAAATCGTCATCTTCATCTTCGCTCTATAGTTACCAGGAGAGTCTAGATGCCATTTAGAAAATGTCTGTTAAGAATCAAATGTAAAATACAACAATTTTCACTGTTAGCCAAGTTCTGAACCTTGCAGGGTAGAAATTATAATGATCAGAGCCTCTTAGTTTTAAAAAAATGGAGGAAAACATTTATTATGAGAAAGATATTTACCTGATAAGCAGTATTACATAACAGAAAAGTTCTGCTCCTGTCCAATAAAAATCAGCTCCACCTGAGGGGCCCATGTCTCGATAACAGCTCTAACAGAGACATTACAACACTGACATCAGCAGGCATCGCTTTGATTCTGCTAACACATCACAGCTATGCATAGCCATCTGCAGCTATACTGTGTGTGTGTGTGTGTGTGTGTGTGTGTGTGTGTGTGTGTGTGTGTGTGTGTGTGTACAAGCATTGTAAAGAATGAAAGTGTGTGTGAGGCGTACAGAGGAGGTGAAACGCAGCGGACTGTTGAAAATCCAATCGGTCTTCTGTACCTGATTTACACAGCGGTGTGTCTGGATGAGCGACCTGCCTCTCAGCTGATGAGCTCAACTCCAAAATCCCAAACAAGCACCTCACATCTTTAACTTCCGTCAACCCTCAACCCCCCCACACTCACTCTTCCTTCCTCAACACTGCTCCCACATCAAGACTCAACCCCATAGATCAGATCCTGCACGAGTCTGTGAGCTTCTTGGTCACATATTTCCGTTTTAACTCACATCGCCTTATATAAGTTGTTTGGCCTAGACCATCTCGCTCACAGCAGTAAAAGGCTTCATTGTGAGTGCAGCTAAATGTTGCCTGCACATTCATTTCCAGCCCTCTCCCTCATACTGAGTCATTACAATTGGTGATGTGTTCATTTTGTGAGCTTTATTTAGGGCTGCAACACCCAAAAACAACAGTTTATCGCTAATAGTTTTAACACTGAGAAATGCAGGCTTGTCAATAGCCTCATCATATTCCCACAAAAATCAGAATAATGCTGTGTGACGGGGGCGGGGCAGCAGTGGGTGAGTTTTATGAGAACAACACATGGGGCATCATCAGGAGCGAGAGCGCACCATGCTGAGGGAGGGAGAGCTGCGGCTGGACGCCACTCAACTCCTGACAAACAGGAGATGAGGAGACTGTTTCAGACTGCATGGGAGATGATTTTGTATATAAGTAACTTATCTTGATCAACAGGCGGCAGAAAACCTGCACACACTCCGTGAAGTCTGGAGTCTGTTCATGCGCGCCTATCCATGTCGTCAGATTTGTAAATTGGCCGCGGTGCCGTGCGTTTTTCCTTTTGATGGACTCTTCAGTCTATAGAAGAGTGGATGTGAATTCATGCCAACACTCAACCGGTCCAGGATATGTGTGTATAACGCGCACATAGTCGGGATGGAATCGTTCAACGCCAGCGGAATGGACGCGTTCACGGTGATCCATCTGAATTCCTCCTGGAGCCTGGACAGTGGATATTCTCTAGCAGCGATAGCCAGCATTGCTGCGCTTGTAAGTTTCCTCATTGTCTTTACGGTTGTTGGAAATATTCTGGTGGTTATTGCTGTGTTAACGAGCCGGGCGCTGAAAGCCCCCCAGAACCTCTTTCTAGTGTCTCTGGCCACCGCGGACATCCTGGTCGCCACTTTGGTGATGCCGTTTTCCCTGGCGAACGAACTCATGGGCTACTGGTATTTCGGGAAAGTTTGGTGCGGTATTTATTTGGCTTTGGATGTTTTGTTCTGCACTTCGTCTATTGTGCATCTGTGCGCAATAAGCCTGGACCGGTACTGGTCCGTTACGCAGGCTGTAGAGTACAACCTGAAGCGGACTCCTAAGCGCGTCAAGTGCATCATCTTAATTGTGTGGCTTATATCTGCTTTCATCTCATCTCCGCCGCTCATATCTATTGACAGCAACAACGACACCAGCTCTCAGCCTCAGTGCGAGCTGAATGATGACACTTGGTACATCCTCTCCTCCAGCATCGCCTCCTTCTTCGCTCCCTGTTTAATCATGATCCTGGTGTATATCAGAATATACCAAGTGGCCAAAACCAGAACCAGAGGCATGTCGGGAAAAAATCCCAGGCCAGATGGTGTTACACAAACTGAGAATGGACTGAGCAAAGCCACCTCCCCTTTCCACGGGGAGAGAGAGAACGGTCACTGTCAGTGCCCGCCTACGCCCAGCCAACGCACCATCACCATCGGGGCACAGACCGAGGATGCTGACATGGAGGAGAGCTCCTCCTCAGAGGGCAAAGGTCACAAAGCCCATCAGCAGCAGGATTCTCAGAGAGCCAAGAGGGCCAGCCAAAAGAAAAGCTCCCTCTCCAAACACTCCACCCGCATCTCTAGAGTTAGTAACAAATCCATGGACCTCTTTGCCTCCAGGAGGAAACGTCGCCGGAGCTCCTTGGCCAGGAAAAAGGTCTCTCAAGCCAGGGAGAAGAGGTTTACATTCGTCCTGGCTGTGGTCATGGGGGTTTTCGTTGTGTGCTGGTTCCCCTTTTTCTTTAGCTACAGCCTGTACGGTGTGTGCAGGGACTCCTGTAAGATCCCTGACCCACTCTTTAAATTCTTCTTCTGGATTGGCTACTGTAACAGCTCCCTGAACCCCGCCATCTACACCATCTTCAACCGGGACTTCAGACGAGCCTTCCACAAGATCCTCTGCAAGTCGTGGAAGAAGTCCTTTTAGATCTAAAGCAGAGCTGCTGCACCGTGACAATCTTAAAGGGAATATCAAACCGAATTTTAAAACAAAAAACAAAAAAAAAAAAAAAAAAAAAAACAGAAGCCCGTTTCGTCTGTCACTGCCACTTGTTACGTCACATTGTCCTGTTGTAATTCAGTCATGGCAGCGCGCACCCTGATCCACCCACTGGGTGAAGCTTCAACATGAAGTATGTTTCCACCACAGGCTTCTTACAGGCTTTCCCGATCGGATTAGTGAGCTCCACATTTCTTTTATTCCTACTGAAGTGTGCTTTAATGCTTTATAGTGCATCATCATCATGAATCAACCTCTCTATAACTTCCACTCAAGCTGCACACATGGCTGACTTTACCTGCTAGAGGGCCCCAGGGGCAAAAACAAGCTCCAGTACCCCCTCAACCACCTCGCTTCAGTTTTTCCCACTCTCTCTGCAATGTGTACAATTTTTTCCTTTTTTTGTGCTAGAATAACTAGCTAGAACTACTTGGCCACAGATTTGCTGTGTGATAATTTGATTTACATAATTAACTTAAAACATATATGCACGATATTGAGTAAATGACAGTTTTAAAACGATTTTTTTTTTGACACAGGGATTCTATTTCTTCTAATCTTTTACATGAAAAATTTGATACGACTAATGTCTGCACTGTAAATATGTAGGTAGAGCACAAATATGTAGCAAGCGGGTTAGCTTAGCTTAGCATAAAGACTGGAAGCAGAGAAAAAGTAAGTCAGTGAGCCCATCTTTGTCTTAAGGTAACAAAATCTGCCTCATGGCACCTGTAACACTCATTAATTAGCATCTTACTCTCATCTTTTACAATCTGTACAAAAACCGAAGTGTAAAAACAACAATTCGATGTTCTACAGGGGACAGTATGCTGGTCTTGGATGAGACTGGTTGCTAGGCAACCCGGGGGAAAACCATCACCCTGTGTTGTGCCATCAGAACAAGGAAGGCAAGCAGTGCTTGACCAGCTAAAATAGACATGAATTATCTCAAAGCAGCGTTCTGTCCCATAGAGGATGGGAGGGTTGATCTGCATATTGAGGCAAGAAAATACAGGATTCTGTATTGTCACAGGAGTGCGTCATTGTCAGTGAATGGAAAATATTTTGAGAACCACCACACCACATTAGTGTTTTTTTATGATACTTTTCCTATGCGCTGCATATTTGCTATTTTTAGTGTCAGTTTAGAGGAATAATCCTAATACTTGCTCAGCCAGGAAGGAGAGCAGAAAGGTGAAGGTGTCCAGGCAGAGTGCAGCAAAATGCAGGAGAGACATTCAGCACAAAATCATGAGACAGGACAGGCCCTGAATTTAAGAGAGACTGGCTCCTACTGCTGTGCTGAAAAGGTCTGATGTAGTCTGGTCCATTTTTCTCACATCTGTAAAAGTCACTGCACGCCACTGCCATCATCCAGTCTGCATGCTAAGCTAAAACTGGCTGCAGGCTGCAGCTACATATTTACAGTGCAGACATGAGGATGCTGTTGATCTTCTCATCTCACTTGCAGCAAGAAAGCTTAAAGGACTTTTTCCCGGAAATGTCCAACTATTCCTTAAGATTGTGTCATAAGGAACGTCCTGCCTCGAGGCCCTTATTTCGGTGTTGTGCTTCGGTTCTGCATGTTTGTAAAAAAACGAAACAAAAAACGTTTCAATTCAATAAGCACAAACCAGTTCGGTTCACACAGTAAGTCTGGAGCCTGGAGCAGTTTAACCACAGTAATTTTCACTTTTCAAAGTGTTTCATTTAAATAACTTGTAAAGGCCTGAAAGGCTCAAACTTTTTGATTCTCTCTCACGACCCCCCTGGTTTATCTTAGGAGCTCTTTGAGGAGCCAAACGACTTACTCTAAATGCAACCTTTTTCTTTCTTTTTCTTCTTGTATGCTTGCCATGATGTTGTTGGCCATGTCAGCTTTTACATTCTCTGCTGTAAACAGACTAACACGGTCCGAATGACAGGAATAACAATAGCTGTGTTCTGCATGTACCTGGATTCTGAGTGTATCCGTGCATAACATGGCTGACAAATGGCAAAGCACAACAGCAGACTGACTCATCAGAGTCCTGGTCTTACTGGACCTTAAAGCTTCGAGAAGGCACTGAGAAGGGCTGACGCTGCAGACTAAGCTACATTTTCTTTATGATGTGCGAAACAGGTCATTATTTTAAACTACTGAGTATTTAAGTTCAAATCCATTTATTTTTCAAGAAACTACCTCTGTTTTTTGTTTGTTTATTTTTTGCTGTTTTTGGATTTATATTTTGCAAAGTGCAGTACACATCTTTCCTCTGCTTAAGCTGTCTGCTGTCATGCAAAAATAAAAGAAAATAAAAAGTCCTATGTCATCTGCTGATGTGGTGTTACAACATGGAGCCCCATTGATGGTTACGCATGCATGCTTTAGTAGCCATTATACAGTAATTATTGTTTTGTTTTTAATTGTCAAACGGTTACAGAGGCAGAGGGTGTGCACAGCTTTAAATCACAAACCAAAATACCTTTTCTGTAATCTGGTAATATGTGACATTTCCACTGATTATAAATTCATTGTCAAATGTTGACACCCCTGGAATATTCACGTACAGTTGTGTCTCCATCTGTGGATTTATTATCTTTCATCAAATTAAAATTCGACAGATGTTAATTAAATCCAACTCAGCAGTTTACTGTTGAGCTGAAAGAGAAAATCCCTGTTCATGCAAAACTAGTGAGATCACACATTTGGTTTCGCCGTGCAGACTCTGTGTAAACAGCTATGTGTCTTCATTTGGTGAAAACAACAGTCGTGAGCAGATTGGTAACTACAACACTGCTCATTATCCCTCTCTATCAGGAGATTTTAGGGTGACACAACGTGGCACATTTTTAAAGTCCACACATTATTACACTTTGAGCAGTGCGAGTTAGGACTGTGAAATCGAAGAGGGAGCCATGATGGAGTCATGAAAACGGGTTCAGCCCCTCTGATGGACTGTGGCGATGCCTGTTTCAGGGTGTTGGTGACCTTTCAGCACAACAGGTTCGATGTTGGTTCTGGCTGCCTCATAAACTAATATTCACCCGAGCCCTCCGAGTGGGCAGGACCGAGGTGAAACTGGATTCCCGACACCGAGCACTTGTTGTTTTCCTTCCTCCTTTTCTGCCGTGGCGGGTGTGTGCAGCCAAAAGCCATTTGTAACGGGTTACGACTCCATCTGCTGTTGTTCCAACTTCTGTTTGCGAGCCCCCAAAGATTTATGTCCCAAAAAACGAAAGAAAAAAAAGCAGTTTCCCAGTTTGTGTAATTGTTTGACAAAGAGAATAAACAGTGAGGTGTACAGGGGTTGATGGAAGACAGTACGAGGGTGGTGATAGATTTTCACCATGTGAATTCATTTTGTACATAAAATCACTTAAACGTCTTTTTACATAAACACCATCGTGGCAGCAGCATAAAAGCTTTTGAACTAAACTCTTCCACCAGGCAGAATACTGATTGCTGAACATAAAACTATAGTTTTATGTTCAAATTGTACTAGATCTTTTCGACAAAACTTAAATGGTTTTCTTCATAAGGTCAAAGAAAAACGAATCAGACGAACTGTGCTGTTCTACTACAGATTTATAAGGTTTGGTTAGGACAGTGCCGTCTGCACTGGGATAAATAAAATGTATTTGGCTGCGCATTAACCCCCGAGGTTCACAGGAGTCAAGAAAACAACCAGCGGGTCACTGGGGTTTGTTATTGATTGCGATGACTCAATGATAACTTTGTGAGCCGCTGAGACTTTATGGCTTTCAAAAAACTCTCCGGTGTGCACTTTGTTTGAAAAGCCAGCACTGAGAGACCAGTTCATGAAAATTGAAGGTGATTCATGTCTTTTCTGGCCTCGAAATCAAGGTGAAGGTGTCACCAGGGAAACTTTTTTCCTTTTAGATGAAAGAAGTTTGGTAGCTCAGTTTTTTACTTGGTAAACATGAAAGACATTTCATACCGTGACAAAGTATCAAAGTAACCAACAGAATAGAAAGTACCTCAAGTCAGTCTTCAAGGAACCTGTCAGTCTATACAATATTCTCACATCTCTTTATAGCTGTTCGCCCCCTTGGAACTGAATAGACGAAGCTCCTTCAGCCATGCACACATCAACTACCTCAGGAACATTTAAGCCAGTGCTGCTCCTTTGACTCCTGAGTATCGCTGTGGCCTCTTGGAGGCAACAAGACCAGCTACAAACACCACTTTTACATCACTTTACTACAACAACCTTTCAAAGATTTGCCTTTTTACACATCCAGCAGCCACACAGCAACATTAGCATCCATTTAAAGTTGCATTTCTGGCCACATAATGATATATTCACTCTCCAGAGGAACTACTTTCCCCAGCTGGTCACTAACTGTGTCCGTCTGCTGTGTTAGAGGTAACGTTCGGAGGGGTTTATCAGAGATTTTTCACTGTTGCTGGAAACGAGGTTGATGAGAGCAGTGAGACTGAACCAAAACACTACAGTCGCAGACTAACACCAAAACACTGAAAGCTGAAAGACACTACAAGGGTCTGTAGAGCTGAGGGAAACTGCAGTCGGATGACAACTCTCCATGGGGGTTCATCACGAGTGACACCTTTCACATTACGCTTTGATTGGCGCAGATTTAATTTGACTTCTAATTAGTGGCGAGATGTTAATTCCACAAAGTCTGCCACAGCTCCTCTGAGTCTTGGACATAAATGCACTGTCACACCTCAAATGTTCCAGTGAGCTCGAAGCTCATTTTCTTACAAGGCACTGACGCATTACCAAGAGATAAACACTGAGATTAAAACTTTACAAAACTTCTCTTTATGAGGCAAAGTTGAGAATCATTCCATTACAAGGACATAACAATAAAAGGAGAGGTGGGGGTTGCCACATGCTCGTCCCACCTTCCTTCCCAGCCTATATCCTGCAGCGCAAATAACTGAGAAGATGGTGGTTAGTGGTAAATCCACTTATTGGAACTGGAATAACCTGCAGTCGCGGCAGTAAATGTACAGGTGGATTGGTTGGACCAGTATAAATGAATAAAATGATTTAAGATTACTATTAAAAGATGAGTTATCCCATATTTTAAAGTGTTTTTATAAACTTCAGTTAAAGTCTGATGTTAGATGAGTATTTGATATAATACAGTCAAGTTTGTTGAGGCAGCATCAAAGCATTATGACTCCTAAATCTACATTTCAAGGTGTGATGAATTAGCCCATCTGTTGACTTCAGCCAATCATGCGTCAAGGTGTAGCTGTCGCACGTAATGATGTAGAGCCCCTCGGACGCTGCTCACAAGCTCTCTCACGGCTGAGCTCGCGATTCGCTGCCTGAGCTGAAAGCTGCCGAGTCAGACGGCGCCGATATGAGAACGTGTGAGTGACTCAGCTGGAGAAGGACTCAACACCTGCAGCAGATTTTTTTTTTCTAAAAACAGGAGCTTTTGAGCCACACCTTTCCATAACCACCTGAAATACATAACTAAGGACAAACATATACAAAAAGTACAAATATAGGCTGATTTTCTGCAGCAGTTTGCTCCATATAAGTAGGAGTGCTCTTAATGAAGATGCAGTCTTTATCACATACTTCCACCAATTGTACAGAGACTCTGTCTGACCCTGTACTGAATAACGACATTTTATGCATTTGACCTTATAAACAGAGACCGAAAGTCAAAATATGCACAAGGGACTCTAATGTGAAAACCACAAGCTGTCACTTTATTTAAGGATAAGAAGTTTACTTGTTGTCCACAATGTGTTAGTCCATCTCTTTCCACTCTTCACCTCAAGCCCATATAATAATCCTAAGAAATTAGTCAAACATATATTTTCATCTTTAAAAAAGGCTAAATGAATTCCTAAAACAGCTGGGCACTTTAGCATTTAGCAAATGTTAGTCAAACAAGAGTAAATGGTGCATTTGGTTGGGGAAAATTCTTCACCATGGATTAATATGCATTTGGTGCGCACTTAAATAGACTAATAAGTGTAAGTGGGAATGATTTAAAATAAACTACAGCGGCCATGTTCATTGTTCATTAGAATGAAGGAAGATGCCGAACAGAACAACAGTGTGACTCACTGATGTGATTTTAGTGTTTGGACAACAATGGAAGTCAACAGCACAGAGGAATAATAGTCTTTTGCTTTACATGTCTCTTTTTGTCAAGTAACATAGTATAAAGACTTTCATCGTTCCTACTCTGTAAAAACATGCACCCAAATTATTTATCAGGATATAAATCAGCCTTTGCAAGTTTTCAGATCCTTTTCATGAGAAAAAGTTTAAAACCACACTATAAAAATATTCTGTTACAAGCATCAAAAAACATTACTTAAGTAAATAAAGTATCATTAACCTGTGACTGGAATACTGTTATATATGTAAATTAGTTAATTAATTTTGTACACACCGTTGGGTAGTTTAATTATAATATTGCTTTATGATTTATAAGATAATGATGTGTTTTGTATGTAAAATCTTAATGGTTAAGTAATCATTAACTGTAGCAGCTGTCAAACAAATGTAGTGGAGTAACACGTACATTAACTCCCTGTGAAATGTTAGACAGAATAAAGAGACAGTGTCATGAGATGGATATACTCAAGAAAAGTACAAATGCCTCACATCAACGATAGTTTGGTTTTGCAGAAGCACTCCATGGACTTGTTGAACTCTAATGTGATATCTGTAAACACTCCAACTACCTCGCCTGACAAAAGATTATTTATCTGTACATTTAGGCTGCACTGTTTTTCATCATCTTGTGTTCAGGGAACAATAGGAGAGCAGGCAGACCCTTAAAAACCCCTTTAGTCATTTTTATCGTCCTGTTTGCTCCAGTGAGCTCATCCAGCCTCGGGGAAGGCATCAAGGCAAACAACACAGCTGAGATTGACTCTTTTGCATCACAAAGACTATTGCAAAACCAGTTACAGCTGCTTAAATTTAATAATATATAATGGGTTATTTTTCCATGGTAACAGTGTCCAACAATGTGGCAAGTCTAATTATAATTACAGCCTGGAACTCAAAGCCTGAGACACAGTGTGAATTTGGCGATAATTACTTGTGCAGAAGGTGAGAGGGCACAGGAAACAAGATGTAATTTATTATTTCATAATGTGACAGTTTGACGAGCCAAAGTTAGAGCTTTCACAAGAGTGAATATCTGAAGACGATGTAAAGCCAACTAAGAATATTGAATAAAGAAGTGTGTGTGTTGTGTTTGAGCTGTTCAACTACAGTTGCCATCGACAGAGTTGCACCTTTAACAACCAACAGCAACAAACCCAACAACACACCTATAGACAATAAATGTCAGATTATGGGTTTTGAAGGCCTACATGAGTATAATATATTTGCATTAAAGGCTCAAATTGATGTCTTTAAACCTGCATTAGCTGGTTTTTGGCCACTTGGGAGCAGCAGAAACAAGAAACACATCACTGATATAAAGCAGTCAGTTGCCTATTTACACAAGCAGCTGCCATGTTAACAGTAGTGAGTTGCATTTCTTGCCAACTGGCGAATGTTAATCTAATATTCACTCTCTTATAGCTCCATTTTTGGTCAATACCGACTCCTGAGGGGAAAATATTTGTCTCTTAAGCTGCTAAATGCTCCACTATGTTCACTAGCTAGTTGTTAACTTTGTCTGCTGTTGGATGCTGGGCAGGTAGTGTTCACAGGGTTTATAAAGTTTTTCTAGAGTCACAAACAGCCACCTACTGCTTCTGGGAACAAAGCTGACGACAGCAGTGAAAGTTAATTAAAGCAATGAAGCTGCAGGTCGTAAAACCAAAACATTTTATCCATAAAAATACTGACTATAGCAGCTTTCATTTTTTTTTTTTTTTTTATACGATTTTGACATTTTCACATCAAAAACATATGTTGCTTGTTCAAATTGTACGCTTATTATTGTGGAAAATACTACATTTAGAAATTAAAATCTCCTCTACAAAAATTAATAAAACATTAGCTTAATGCTATGGTGGCAATATCAGCCATGCCACCTATCAAAGGGCCCTGTGGAGTTTTCTTGTAAACAAACAAAAGCTATGTTCACATAAAGTGTTTCTCGCCAAAATGCTCTGTGTGTATCCTTCAGTGTCAGCAAATGTGTTGAATGCATTTCCGCCCACATGAAACGTTAAAGTCAGCAGTGTTTACATACTAGTTTACAGTCGCCTCTCATCCACAGGGAACCTTTAACTAGTCAGGAGAACCACGACACTTAATCCTGCTGAGTTTAAGATTTAATAATGTGCAGGGGGGGAAAGGCCAGTGGAAGTAAAAAGTTATAGCCTATGTAAATGTAGTCAGAAAGGAATCTCCAACACAATGAAGCGTAACAGGTTTGGCTCAAGGGGGAGAAAATGATGGGAGTCATCAGTTCCACCTGTACCGTTAGCAGCAGCCACATTACCGTCCTGAACAGCCTCCCCATCAAAGCGAACAACCCGAATCTGCCCCAAGGTCTCGAGATGCCTCTCTATCTCACAAGTAGCCTACAGCATGTATTAGAGTGCGTGTCACATGCAGGATTTTACATGCATTTCGTCACAATGCAGTGTCTTCAAATTTAATGAAAACAGCAATGAACTCTGAAATAGATTCTATGAAGACAAGACGAGTTGTGTCAGAATAAAATGATATGTGATAGCGCCACCAGTTTGACACCCGATACTGACACATTTTTCTAGCGATAACATTAATCAAATGTTACGTTTATGTAATTTAAAACTTTGTTAACTAATTCATTTGTGTCTGAGGTTACTGTACTTACAACTTTTCACCATTTAAATAATTTGCTGTCGGTCTCTAGTCATATATCCTCTCAAAATCATTATGAGTCAAGACAATATATTCATAAAGAACAGAGCATTACTCACCAAATTTCCATGGGCCAAATCCTATTGCCTTGTAAGACTTGTAGGGAACACACAGGTCTGTACAACTGTGTTTGCAGCAGGAGCATCAGACTTTTTCCCTGAAAAAATGAAAGATAGACATAAAAGACTGAGCATAATTGAACCAGCAACTCTGGAACGGCATTATACAGTTGGATAATGAAGATGTTATTGCCAGCTGATCCTGGTTTTAATTAAATCCGTTCCATATGACTCAGGAAGAGTTACCATGTATTTACCCAATGATCCCTTCCCTATACTCCAGATATATCGTGACAGGTTTTTTTAAATAGACAGTCAACAGTGTCAAGGGGCTCAAACACCGTCTACAGTGGAAAGGTTGCACTTGCAGTTTACAAACAATAGTGATTAATAAGTTCTGAAGTTGTGCTAAAGTTCAATTAGCCAGTCAGTTGACCGAACATTGTTTACTGACAGTGGAAGGTGCGAGAAGATTGCTGTATAGTATAAAACTACAAGCGTTCCTAATCTCTCTTTTGTGATGACTCGTGTCAAGCGTCGACGAACTGATTGGAAAGACAAGAAGCACTACAGATGGAGGCTTTGTCCCAATTGTCTTCCCATGAACTGCTCACTGTCATTTCAGAGTTGGCCTTGAATTTAAGTGGCTCTCTCTCAAGAAGCCGAAAATGAGCTCCACGACGGCCAATCGTGACTTGTAGATATCAGAGTTTCCACAGCAGAAATGAAACTACAGAAAGCAAAAACGGGTGAAAAAGTGTTTGGTTTTTTAATGCTCTTCATTACTCGAGCTCCTTGCTAAGTGTTATTACAAGGCTGTAGGATATGAAGGTCATGTCCTCGCTGTTGTTTCTGGAACTTTCTGCAGATTTTACAGACAGAAAAATAATTATTTTGTAAAACTATTTAAATCTTGGTGCAAAAAATGGTAGTGTCAACTCCAACGTTTCTCAGGGATGTGGGGTTGTATGTGTGGCCCCCGCATGCTGAGTGCGGCGGTGAACTGTCTCCAGTGCGAGGAGAGAAATGGGACGCAGCACAAGATTACAGTATTTAACAATGCGCTTTAATGTCAGCTTTCTAAAGCAGCTGCTTTTCACGTTTTTAACAGCTTCCTAACAGCATTACGAGACCGTGACTTGACTTCTTTTTCATGTGAACAAAAGCTTCAAGGGACGAGCCGCGGCGGCCTCCATCAGACACGTCATCTCTGCAAGAAACTGTCTGAACAGCGTTTATATGTGCGCAGCTGTTGTTCCCCTTTCTCTCTGTCGCACACACAGAGAGTGAGGTCTTATCCTGCCCGAGTCTGACTGTGGCTGGCGCACAGTGTTTGGCTGTTTGATCACTGGATTTGTGTCAGCACCTGCAGACCCAGCGATTTGGCTTTGGTGTCCTACTTTTTGCCAGCAGGAGGACAGCGAGTCCACGGAACAAAAAAGGGACGGCCTGAGGAAGAACACAAAGGGCCACAAATTGCTTCTTAGATTTCAGCCAATGAAAAATCACCCTGAAACTTGAATTATATCATCGAACCAGCTTCCTTGTTTACGTTTTATCAACTGTTGATTTGTGTGCGCGCCCTGTGTTCATCCAAGATTATTTTCCAACGTCCTTCGTCAAAGGAAAAGCGTTGACTCGAGCCTTTGCTTTTAATTTTCTCTTTCAGATACGGGCAAATAAACTGCAAATGAGTTTAGAAGACAGGAGGGGACGGAAGTCATCAGGGAGTACAGAGGAATTATTGATATAGCAGTTTTGCCAATTCACTGCATTCTGCATTAATGGGGACTGGGCTCGGGGCAGGTCTGGGATTTTCAGTTAATGGAGTGCCTCATGCCTCATCCCGCACCACACAGGCGTCTGAGTGTTCATCTTCCATTAAGAATTATTGCTCCTGAAACAACTGCTCCACCCCAAATTGAATATCATGTTGTATATTATAGGCAATGCCATCTGGGAAATCAGCGACGCCTCGCATGATATTACCAGATTCTGGGTTGAAGGCTGAAGTCCAAACAAACCCACTTGAAACTTCTGCTAGCTTACGTCTAGATGGTTAGTTTTTAAGAGTCTCGAGTCTTGTTGAAAAATTCATTTTAACTGGCTTTCTGAAGCTCAAACTTTACACCACCCGCAGCACAAGCCACCGTATCAGTGTAGGAAGATAACCCATGCTTATCCAGCATCAATCACGGCTCCACTCGGCATCCACTAGGTCATATTTACCATTCCCCTGCCATGATCTGTGATTTAACACCGATTCATATTCATGATTCTACAAATACGCCTCACCGAACACAGACCACTGATTGTAAACAGCTCAGTAAATTTTCCTCAATGTCACTTTCTCCTTTATCCTTCACAGGATTAGATAAGGCTGCACTTGTGATGAATTTATGAAATGATAAGCAGCTTTATTTATGTCTGTAAGAACAGTGCTCACGATGAATTCTTGTTTTCAGTTCAAGTCAGATTTTTAAAATAAATGTATGCATACACAACCTTGTCAGGAAAATTAATGGCTCAGCTGGTTGTAAATTTATAAATTCTGTAATTCTGTACCCCCTATCCCAGTGGGCACACATTTTCCCAGTGCATGCTGGGATAGCTGTGACTCATTCAACCTCATGAGCCCCCTCAGTGTCAACTGCATTGAATGGCACACTTGTGATTAGTTAAATTACAGTTGTCTCTTTTCTAAAAAGATCATTGTCTGACTAAAATAAAAGCTGCTGCCATGCAGAGGCACTAGAGGGGACAACAAGCCCCATTTCTCAATTTTTAAATAACAAATCAATTTAAAAATGTACAATTTCAGCTCACACTGACTTGATCACTATAGATCTGCAGGTAAATGATATATGACCATTAAAGTAATGGTTCATTTGTTTGCAAAGAATGTTAGTAATAAATATTATTGGTATGAAATGCAGTGTTATATTTCAGGACACCTCATTCTTGACATTGGAAACAGTAGTTGACAAAAAGATCTGAACTCAAGGTCCACTTACTCAATCGTTGCGGAGTTTGTGCCTTTTGTGTTCTGTCAACTGCTTTTTCCAAGGGGGAACTTGAATTGGACTGTGTAAGAAAAGGAGTACAAAATTTAAATTGTTGCGACGTCACTGAAGATGAAAAACGGCTGCAGGACAAGAGTGGGACCTTTTCAATACCCTCGGTTTGCAAGGAGCCTTGAGCCTCCAAAAACTGATGCACAAAAGTTGGCCAGGAACACCACGGAGGGAGACCAAAAGTACAGAGCGCACAAAGTGTCTGAAGAGTTTGTAAAGACATAAAGTTGACACGGTCTAAAGTAAACGCTCTAAATACTGCTGATATTTTTTCTTCTGCTGCTGCTGTTTCGTGGTGAACTAAAGGAGATGTACAAAAGCTAAATGAGGGCAGTCAGCTCCACTGAAGAGGTCCCAGGAGAATGTAGTTCAGATAAAGACGATGACCATCATGCAGAACCTACTAATGTCCAACTGCATTAGAGTGATTTAGGTTCTCATTTAAAACCTGCTGCTATCTGCCCCTTTTTTTTTTTTTTTTTTTTTTAAAAAAGGTTGCATGGCTTCATGGTTAGAAATGATTGTATCTGCATGTATCAAGTCATTAATGATACTTACAGTCATATTACATTCTTGCTCATGCATCTTAAATGTACCATTGGGATTAATTAACTCGAACCAAATCTCTTTCATAGTGGACTGTGCTTTTCTGTATGGAGGTATGTTTTTACATTTCAGCAGCTCAATAAGACGACATCCAGTCTGTCCCCCAAAGACCGTGTATCGGTTATAATTTATCTGCAGCATTTCCTCATTTCTCCCACGCTGTGGCAGAAGGCTGCGGTGATAATAATTGGATTTCTGAATCTCTTAAAAGCTAAAAATAAATAAATAAATAAATAAATCTGTCTCCAGAGTGTGAATGCAACTGTTTGGGGACTTCTGATTAGCTGTCAGTCAGTGAACAATTCATAAGGCACTGCTGTGTCTTTTTCCTTTGCATACCTAACAAGCTTTTGTAGTTCCAGTCCCAAATTTTAAGCAGGTCCCACAGCCTTGTGAGTTCACGTGTACTCAACACTGCGGGCTCCACCTGCTCACTGAGATGAATCAGTGAGTGAATGGCCAAATTTCCCCGTTTGTGACATCTGTGTTTATTGCAGGAGGCTTTTGATGTTTGAGACCCAATTTTTATACAAATTCTATCAAAGCCAAAGTGACAGAAATGGGATTTCAGCTGAAAGGTAATGAGATTAAAACCTTCTTGTCTTGATGTTCTTGTGATAAATGTGTTGTAAGATTTGATAAACCACACTGACTAATACCCTCGGGTAATGCTGTTACCCACTTTGCATTTGCACAGATGAGGAGTGAAAATGTGATGTGATACCCTAAAAATATAGGTTATTACAAGTCATTAGAAACCAGGAAGAAAACTTCACCGGCTAATAATTATATTAGTTGTTTTCCACTCACCGGAACCTCTTCTTTAAATAAATCTCAAAGAGCACTTACAACATCAATGGCAATTTATTTGAGGACTCCCATGAAGAACGCAACAAATCCCCAAGCGTGCGCGTACATATGGAAGGCATTGGCCGTGTTGTTAATGGATGCATGAAAGTAAGAGTGAAAACCCCCGAGGCCATCCAGCATTCGGTGTTCCACAGCTCCTTAATTACATGGAAGGCTGAAACTTAGCAGACGGAGTGGGCGAGACAAATGAGTCCCTTAATCATGACCTACAAAGCTCGGTTTATCAGCAGGAGAACCTTGTAGATGTGTCATGTGATGCTGGCAGCGGCAGAGCCATTAAAAGTGACCCAGAAGATCTGTCAACACGGTCACACCGAGTCCAACAACACAGTTAGAAGGGAAAGATAGTTTACCGATTTGACTTCCCAAGCAGGGCAGCTGAGTGGCTCAGGGTAACTTAATTTCGGCAGTGTGGGTTTTGTAAAGGTGTTCCAGTTTCCCCTGGTGCTTTGACATGCGGGTCACGAAGACGCCACTTTTTTCCAGAGGTATAAATGCACTTTTGTTTGTGCTAGTCCTGTGATAGTCTGGCAACATGTACAGGGTGTTTTATTACCTTCTGAGTAAGCGCTTGAATTTGTCAAGCATTTCTGATTAAGGAATTAGTCACAACTGGACAGAAATTGTCAGATCTACAGTATATTTGGACCTACTTTTAGGTTTCGAGGTCAAAACACCTAATGAAATGTCTTGAGTCACAGCAAATGACTCCTATCTCTGCCAATATTTAGGAGAGTTCCAAAGGCAATGTTGTCTGTGATCTATTACGGTTTTCGTCAAACTAATCAAGTATGACACAAAAATGTTCAAACTAAATGCTCAAGGACGACGTTATTCCATTTGGTTTCTGACAAAATATCCAATCTTGCAATACAGTATCTGCTCTTAAACACTACAGAAATATTTAACTTCTTCATGGTTATGTTTAGGCGCTGACAGATCACCCCAAACACCTTGTTGGGACTCCAATGCAGTACAAAGTATGCAGTACAAGTCACGCCTCATTCATGCATTCACAAAAGCGTTGCCTCTGAACATATTCCAGGCACCAATAACATATCTTTCTTAAAATGTTCCTGGGAAAACAAGGTAGTAAATGTAATTCCTAAGAAACAGTATTGCCAAAGATCTTAGCAGCCAGGTAGGGAGTAGAGATGTTTTGGAAAAGTTTGAATCAGAATTTTTTGGGACTGAACAACTTCATCAACAAGGTCCTTGCAACCTTACACGGTTTTCGGCAGCAGTGAAAAAGCAGCTTCGTGCCTGCGATTATTTGGGTCTATCTCAAGCAAGCATTGTGGCAGGAATAAATCAAACTTCAGAGAGCCTCAGATAATGCACCGATTCATTAATTTCCCCACTGCTCAGGGTAAAGCTGTGGAAAAGAAAGTGCAACAAAGCTCTATTTTACGCATTGTTAAGCAATGTGATTGGACAGGGCTGACTTGGGTAATTTCACATCGCACAGTAACACATAACACTCTACTGTTTTAGTGTTACAGAGGCTTACCAATGTGAACTTATAGCTTGCTCCACTATGCAAATGGCACCTAGGTAAATTTCATTATGTGACTTAAAATATGCAATCATTTTGACATGACATTTCTGCATATATAACCCCAGATAACTTGGATATTTTATGACATAAATTAAAAGGCTACTTCAAACCACACGTATCTGAGAATCTACAAACCAACTTGTGGTCACAATTTCCACTTTGTTAAGGAGTAACACTCTCTCCCTGGAGTGATCCCTCTCTTTTCTGAAAGTATATCTACAGTAGGATGCTTCAGAAACAGTTCTCAGGCCCTATGCTGAGGTAAGACTGCTTTTAGTCTAACGTAACTTCAAGGAGGCATTTTGAGATGCTTGATAAACATACAGGTGCTGGACAGAAGTGAGAAAAGCCTTTGAAAGAATCTGCGCACTGAAAGCTCAGACTGCAAAGAACATAACTAAAGCACAAACGTACGACTGAGAAACATTTCAAGGACAATGTTCTTCATCAGGCAAAAATAGGACCGCAGAAAGTAACTACAGCATCTGTGGTTAAAGAAATACAGGAATAACAATAACCACATAACTAATTCAAAGTCTAATGAATGAAAATATAAATTTGTACATTTAAAAAAACAACTAACCAAGCATATGGAATATTATTCAGAGGGGAAATCTGGCTGCAGTGAACTCAGAGGAAGGCTTTTTAAGACCGAAATAAAACAACTGCAACAATTACCCGGAATAGCAACAATTTACAACAACCAAAATCTGATTTTCTCCTTCAAAAAACCTCTTTGACGGCATCTCCAGTAAACTACTCCAATAAAGTAGAAACCATTACATCAGAATAATCCCCATAAAAATTGACAAGAGCCATAAACAGAAGAGAAAACATCAGCTATTGTGTTACATGCTGAGTGCCGAGACATGATGGAAATTCCCTGCTGAAGTGTTCAACAATCAAAAGGTTTCCTGTTGCTCAGCAGTTTTGACTTTGATAATACAGTTACTCCTTTTTAAATGTAATATCCGTTTGGTGCATTACACATTATATAATACACACAGGATCATCATTTTCGTTTTTTTTTTTTTTTCTAATCTTTTAGAGTATCAGGGAGGGAAAGCTGATTCAGCAACTGCTCATATTTACTGCACAGTCCCTTTCCTTCTTTTCTTTCCTCTCAGCTGGAGTGAAAAGTCTTCCTTAGAATGATCAATACGACTGTTAATGGCATCTCAGTGTTGCCGTTATCAGTGATGTCATCAGGTGATTGTGCCGCTTTCCGAGTCAATAAAGTGAATGTCAGTTTGCACTGGCTGCAAGCTAATTCCCCTGAAGGCATTGCAAAACCAGACGGTTTGTCTTCGCTGCTGATTATCTACCGTTCCTCATCAGGACGGGATTAAGAGACGAGGGGCCACAGCTACAACTACTCTAGATGATTAATTAAAAGAGATCGACTTGTCAATCAGCAGCTAACTTCAACAGCACAAAACTCTGAGCCCCCTCATACTGATTGTAAAGTCACCTGGCTTTTTTCGGTGTGCGGTCCCTCAAATCAAAGTCTTTCACCGTTCTAAGGAAAAGTACATCTCCCATTTATGAGCTTTGTTGCTATTCAGCGCTGGAAAGCCCATTGTCAGGGATTTTATATTGTTCGAAGCCTCTGGAGAGCAGCTATTATTTCTGCACCTGCCTCAGCTGTGCCTGTTATCTTTGCAAATCCTCACTCCACACTGAGTGCTTCCTGCAAAAGGTCAACTAAAGGAGGACGGGGTTAGTTTAACCAAAATAGATGTCTGATAGAAGGTATGGATCCTCGATTAGAAATGGGGAGATTTGCTTGCCAGATTTTGACGGCCGCAGTTTTCTTTTTATGCTTTCTGATTTGGAGCTTTGGACTTTGGTTCCATTTTATCCACAAGGTCATTGTTTATCAAGAAACCTTGTGTATTTCTTTACCTCATGCATAATATAATGCCCTACAGTCAGTGTCAGGGTAGGTAGGCACTGGTAATAAATAATAATTTATTAAATAATTCAGCAGCAAGGATAAGAACAAGTCAAGGTCTATGTTAG
This sequence comes from Seriola lalandi dorsalis, assembly GCF_002814215.2. Taxonomy (NCBI): domain Eukaryota; kingdom Metazoa; phylum Chordata; class Actinopteri; order Carangiformes; family Carangidae; genus Seriola; species Seriola lalandi. The sequence goes on along the minus strand of NW_019525471.1, from coordinate 126,641 downwards.
TATGGACTCCCTGAATGAGAAGAAATCTGTTTCAATTCTGCTATTATGCATTAAACTGATCTGTCTGATAAAACTTTGCAGATTCGGTGCAGACTTAAATTGCAATTGTGGCCAAGACAAACGCATTACTGAGCAGAAACAGCAGGAGATGTCTTCTTGTGCGGATATAAGGAGGGAGGGGTCACATAGCCAAAATACACCAGACTGGACGTAATTACTGAGTGTGCCATTCTGGTACAGGACAGTATGTGAAACGGACAGATGTGAAGGCCACTTTCATTAACCTCCACTGACCCTCAGTCATTACAGAAAGCCAAACAGTTTTCAAACTCACAGAACTTTATGTTTAATCCTCAAGAACATCATAAAGTTTCCAAAGATACGAAATATGTCGGGCTAAATTAAAACTCAAGACATCAAGAAGATTTCTATTTGATGGAACGGTGCAGCCATGAGTGTGGGGGTTTGAATACTTCCCTCAGAGTAATAGTGTCAGTAAACAATTCATACAAACTGGTAAAGACACTTTCAGTCAGTGTGGAATTAAACAATTTTTCCAACCTTCTTAAAAGGCAAAGCTGGATATTAAGGGGTTAAATTAAGACTAAGAGTCTTCAGCCATGAGGGACACGAGTGTCCTGAACCAAATTTCATGGCAATCCATCACAACAGCTGTTGAGACATTTCAGTTTTGTGTGATTAACGCACAGTAAATCAAAACAGAGATACAATGAAGTCAGCAGAAAATATTATAAGCCTATTTACCGACACTACAAAGGGTAAATATCAAGCTATGAGTGTTAGTCCTTCAAAATAAAAGAGCATGGCGGTCCCTCTATGTTCTCCTTTTACACAAACGGTGCACAATCACATGAAGAAAAGTCCATTAGAGAAGAGCAGAGATACCAATGTCTCCAGTAACTGGAGGAGCTTCAATGGTGCAATAAAGCCAACTGAGTAAGGGGTGCAACACTCAAATGCCAAAGCAACATCTTGACCATCAGATTTACACTGATTTCATCATAAATCTTCCTGCTCTTTAATCTGAATGCGACTGTGTTGTTAGACATGCCGACACACGCTGCAGCCAGTCACAGCTGCTACAAGCAGCGATGAAACAGAAGACTTCTGTGGGATTAGTGAGAGCCCGTGATTAAGTTTTCCGTCTGTGACAGGTACGCCGGCCACCTGCGGCCGCGCTGCACTGTCGGAGCCAGGTGGAAGGCAGCGCACATCATGCAGCTGGCAGACCAACACTCTTCATTAGCAGGGGGAAAACTAGGTGACAGAGCACAGTTAGGCTGAGAGCGGCAACACCATCTGGGAGGCTGATAAGGAAGGAAAGGGCACCGTGGTATTGTGCTCCCTGAAGATCAAGGGTGGAAGAAACTGAAATGGCTGTGATGTATTGTGACAAGTCTCCAATTTAGCTCCACAGGATGCAAATAATACACAATAGGGAGGGATGGATTATGCAATATGTGAGGTGCATACAAGTCTACACAGCTAAAAATAAGGACACTTAAGGGAACAAAAAGCAAGCAGTATTCAAACAACATATTTTCACATAACTATGGATTTTCTAATATTTTTTTCCAAGTGTTGAGGGTCCACAATTTTATCGTTTTAGCACAACCTCCAAAACAAGTTGTTCTAAACTAAACTTTTTATATCTTGGTACATATGGTAACCCCAAACAGTTCAATATAGAACCATTTGCATTATAATCTCATCCACTGAGACAGGTAAATAAATTACTTACACAACATTTAGGCTGCAGGCTGAGCAGCGTTGCACATGTAACTTCAGTTAAATCAAGGATAATCCAGACAATATATCCTGATCCACAAGCTACTAACTTCTCTGGTATTGTGCTGTAACTCTCCTTTCCAATAACAAGGCAAGTCAAAAATAAAAAGGTTTTATTTTCTGAACCTTTGAGCGGCGACAAGTCTTCGATGTGGACGATAAAGCCTTTTTTCTACGTCCGAATTTTCAATGGTTTGCAAACCCTGCTCGTCCTGGTTCTCTTGACTAGTTCAGACTAACACAGAGAAGGTACACAGTTAGAAAACCCCTGAAAGACTAGACAAAATGAGCTTTTACTCCTCATTAAAATTCAATTCACAATCGAATAGGATTTAACAATTTGAGTTTTAGTTACTATGTGAACTTAGTCAGCACATATTGTATCATCGCTGCATTCAGAAAAGTGAGGATGCACCGAGGTTGGCAACTCCGCGGAACCTGCTCTCTGCTTAATGCATCTGTGTCATGTTAAATAAGATGTTTTGCGTTGGAGAATGAAATGAATTTATATTGCATGGTGGTGCCGGGGCTGCTGAAGAAGAAAGACAGCTGGAGGCGATGCAAACGACAGACTCTAGCTGGACTCCCGGGAACTGCCTCCTAGCAGAGCCCATGCCACCCGCACACTGATTTTAAGAATCCTGTTGATTTGAAAGCCCAGTAACACTAATTTGCATTAAGATGGAAGTGTCTTTCCTTCACACAAGAGATAGCCTCATGCAATTATTTATTTTTTACTCCTTGTTTCTCTCTCTGCACAGGAACCTCGTGACGAGAGATATTCTCCGTCTAAGCTCCTCTGAAGGACTAATTTGATTTGATAGGCTGTGGAGAGAAAAGACATGCTGTGTGCATGCGAAGGAGCCCTCTGTCTCCTTGTAATGAATTAAGCTGTACATTATGCACAGGGGCCAAGACACAGCTTTACCCTCAGACGTGCACCCCACCCTGTCTCTATCCAGCTGTGTATAACTGCCAGAGACAGCTAGTTGTCTTAATTTCCATCCAAGCAGGTGTTAATTCCACTGAGCAAAATGCAGGTCTGCTCGATGACAAACTGCCCTATCTGTCCTCCTCTGTTGATTTCCATGACAGCTCAGGGACTTAAGACGCTGGCTTTTCACTTGATCCTGTCAAGGTGCTGCTGGGTAATCTGCGACTCTCACAGGTTCCTGTCCAACTTGGAGAACAGAGCACTACAGGAACAATTATCAGTTTCAGAAATCTCCGAATGTATAGCAATCCAATAACATAACGACAAACTACAAGCCAAAGTGCATTGTTATATATCGCCAACGCCACCAAATGTCTCAAGTTTCATAGGTCACACACTGGCAAGTGAGGAAACTCAATCTGCTGACAAAGATGTTGAGATGCTGTTAAAAGCTTGAAAGGTGTTGAAGACATATTTGTCCATGACACAAAGGTGTGAAGCTCCAGCTACTAAATGGACCTCATGGGGAATTTGTTTTGTCACTTCTTTGGTCACTATTCTTGGAGTTTGTGGTGCTTAAATATATATTTTTTCCCAGTTTCAAACTGGACAAAATAATAGAAACATTTTACTTTTGTACAAACAATGTAAACACTTTACAACTTGATGCTTAACAGTCACAACACAACCTGAGGATTACGCTGCTCATAAAATTGGAGTTCATTGCTGAGGGAGTGGGGAACGTATTCGATTAACCAGGTGTTCATGTTATTGTGCCCGGTCCTTGTGAACGTGGCTTGAATATGCATCTCATGGCCTCAGAGGAGCCGTGAGATGACGTACGTTACTTGCAGATGAAGATGTGTATGCGCAAGTCTCTCCTCTCTAATGCCAAATTATCTCCGCCGTCATGAGGATGGGATGACATATCCTGCTCAGACACATAATAATCTCAGGTAACAGATGATGGTGTAATTTTGTTCTGCAGCGGCTCACACAGTCGTCTTGATAGATGAGGCTTCCCCATTTTCCTCAAGTAAATTATCCATTAATGAGCTTCTCATTGATTGGCTTTTGGCTGGCACTGGTTTTATAGCTTTATAGCCTCGTGGCGTACTGCGGGGAAAGAAATAACAACCATGCAGTTACAAACACAGACATAACTGTACTACGCACTATGCATACTAAGTGTGCCTAGTGTGGAATACAGGGTAATGGATGTCAGAATGCTGTATTACACTATACAACATGAGGAAAGTAAGTAAAAAAAAAATAAAAAAAAAAGACATTATTTTCTCACGTCTCGTCACATTCAAAAAGGTAAAATATTCAACTTTTCGCTGAGAATGTGATGACTGTTCTTACATTATCACTGCTCCGTGAAAAAACATACATTATTAGACCAGCTACAGCATTAATACACATGAGGGGCAGGAAAAGACTCAGCAACAATTTTTGCCCGGGGACCAACAAAACAGGTTTATCTCGCCATGTTGCTCAGCCCCACTGAACAGCAGGTGTTTAAGTTACCAGTGTACGGCTCGATATAAGTCCCAAATATTAAGCTTGTTAATGATTTTAACAGTGACAAGAGACTGATTGTGATACAACTGTAAAATTGTAATGACAAGCAAATGTGAGTTAATAGGCAATTGTTAAGTGTTTGTGATGAATTGCATGTTTTTAAACAACTGGTGATGTGTTCATTATTCCCCCACATATAAAAATGAGAATCCATAGCTAAAAACTCAACATTGGCGCTTAGTAATTCCCCACTAACAAGCATATTGTGATCATCTGATTTCTTTTGACCTATTTGTGCCTGAATGCACCACCTCAAGTGTTTAACGATGCACCTGTAACCTTCATCTTAGATTAAACGCTTATCCATATCTCGCTCTGCTTTAGCGGAGGAGAGGGCTCAGTGAAACAATCACACACAAACAACCATGATTGAGACGTAGGCGAGCTAAGAGCTGTCGTAACACTGCCACCTAGTGACAGAAGACTGATGTTACAAACACACAACCAGTCCATCAGGAGGCGGTGTCGACCACTGCCGCTCTCATGTCTCCGGTCGCATCCATAAACACCATCTTTTTCTTTTTCCTCTTTGGAGGAAACATTTTTCAAAAATTAAATTCATAAAGTCAATGCAACACAAAAGGGAGTTCATGACAAGTAAGTGGATTCATCAAAGAAACATACAATCACTGTGGACATAATTGTGAACATTAAAGCAACTGGCTTTTTTTTTTGTCATTTCGAGGTCTCATTTGAATCTTCATAAATACTTTTACTGATTTCTTCTAGACTCCTACTGATTTGCACAAACCGTGCTTTGCTGCCCTCTGCTGGCTCAGTGCAGCCATTAAATGCTTTACTGCTGTGATGGATGACACTGTGAATATATGATCTAGACTTGGATTGTAGAGGTTTGCATATGGTGTTTATGTGCCTCCTTCTCTGGATAATTTCATTTCGTTTGCATTGATGTTTCTTTGGCTCCAATCACTTCTTGCACAGAAACTCCTCAAACTGAACTTTTAAACCAAATCGCACCAGAAACTGTGTGATATCTTTCTCACTCGGGATTTTTCCCTTTTCTCATGACATGACGCAATATAATGACATAAACCAGAGTCACATTCATCACCAACAGCCGCGATACATTACAGTCTTTTTTTCCTGTTTGGTCCACACACACTGAACTCAAGCAGCACATTACAATAAGTGGAGTTTCAGGCCTCCCAGCCTTGGAAACAGCTCCGGGCTCTGTAACGACCTGCCTCATCAACTCCCCCAGAAACTGCTTCAAATTAGCCGGTTTCTTTCATGTCACTGAATCAAAACTATTAGCACACATACTGCAGCAGTGGTGGGACCTTCAAAGTAAAAGGTGTGCGCTGACCATTTCAAGAAAATCTCCCATCTGCTGTATTTGTTGATTACACTGAAACACAGGGGCATTTAAAAAATAGCTTTATGCTTCAAGTGTGATGAACTTTTTTACAACTCGGCCTGTTTACTGTATGTGAGACGTGACTTTTCTGATTGTAACTGTGTGTAATAAACTCAGGGGGTTTATTTCTCAGAGTTTAATATCATTATCATCATTATTATCATTATTATGAGACAGAAACACAAGTCAGATGTTGAGAGAATGATGAACTGGTGTGTTGTATAAATCTACAGCTTCTTTTCATCATCTCATGATACAGGCCTGTGTAAGTGAGCAGTGTTATTAATCTAATAACTTTACACAACCTAAAGCCTCCAAACCTAAAGCAGTAAACATTTGATGAAAGAAATAATTAATAGGCCTATAGCTTACATATTCACCTAATTACAATTTTCAACCTTGTTTTTTTTATAACATACACATTAATGAGTAAAGTGTTTGATGTCTATTAATTAATTGTCTGAAAAAACGCATTATTCTGCATTTGTTTTTTTGTTTCTTCCAATCAAAAATAAACTGTTTCAAAATCATTTTCAAATTAAAGTTTCTTGCTGCTCAAAGAGAAAAAAACGTCAGTGGCTCCTGTTTGAATAAAATGAACTGAATTATTCCCTAAAAGAAAATGTACTAGAACAGACATTTGGTGCCAAACGTGTGTGTAAGCTGCGTTCAAATAGGAGGAAAGACTTGTTTTTTTAAGTCAAATACACTAAACTGGTCTGAGAAAGCCGCAGAAGGGTCCAAGCAACGTGCAGGACGTAAAGAAATGTCCGTTTAATTAAACAACGACGAACAAAAACGCGTGTTTAGTCGACGGTGTAAATCACCAAGCGGAGAATTGAACATCTGAACGACGACTTTATCAAACGTTAAATAAACAAAGACAAAACTATGAGAGTAATTTACTGTATCTGCTGACGCTCTCGTGACTTTACCTTAAGATGTTTTCAGTATGACATGATAAAGTTACTCTGACTTCCACTCAACTCAACTTCTTTTACATTGAAGTTTGGTCTGAGCCGCAAAACACGTGCGTCTGTAAAGGTGGACCGACTGTGGCTTCGGGTTCAGAGTTCAATCTAAAACACTGCTGCGTCCTTAAAAAATGAAAAGCTGACCTGTTTATAATTCTTTAGGCTAAATTATATAAATTGTAAATTATATATAGTCAGGCTCGACACAGCAACATTTGGGCAACTCGTTACCCACCAAGGATATGTTGAAGATAAATCAAAAGCCTGTAGACAATCTATTATTTTACAGATCTGATCTCATAAGTGAAATAAGTTTGGAGTTTAATGGCTACATGATTAAATGATCAGCCTATAGTGACCATCATTCTACCTGTCTATAAGTGGAGTGCTTTGTTGTCTAAATATTGAACTCATTTTGAACTTGACTCGGACTTAACATTTCTGTTTCAACCATGTTAAAATAAGTGAAGTTTTAGGCCTTTAAGATGACCGGAAGTCTGTCATGGAACTGGATTTCAAAGACTAGAAATAAAAAAAAAAGATTGACCAAATTTAAACATAAACCGATTAGAGAAAAAAAACGTCTTGTCGCGGTGATGTGAGTTGGGGTTGCGAGTTGGATTCCCAGGGGAGCAGCGGTGTGTGTGTGTGTGTGTGTGTGTGTGTGTGTGTGTGTGTGTGTGTGTGTGTGTG
>NW_019525471.1:98612-119040 GCF_002814215.2 Seriola lalandi dorsalis | reverse complement strand
TTTTTTATTCAGGCACTCATCTAACACCATACACTGGGGCCTTGTAACCAAACCATTTTATTCACACAGGTCTGCTGAATAAATACTAAACCAGACTCTTTCAGCCTCAGCTCTCTTCAGCATGCTTATCTTAACTGTTTGGTTAAAATTTTAATTATATTTCCTCCATTAAAAATTTAGGGGAAAGAATGATAAGTTTAATATTATTTAACAACAACAACAACAATGATAATAATAAAATAATAATAATAATAATAATAATAATAATAATAATAATAATAATAATAATAATAATAATAATAAATAAATAAATAAATAAATAAATAAATAAATAAATAAAAATAATAATAGAGTGGATATGATCCAAATTAGACACTGACATGGTACATTTCCTCATTAAATGTAATTCAGTAGTAGGAGGAGGAGGACTCCCACAGGCAGGACTGACTGCTGCTGTAATAGCCTGTGTACTCCAGCTATCCTTCAGGGGCATGATTTATTGAAAAATATGGACCCTGTGTATAAGCTAATATGACAGAAGTGCTTTGACCTCGGGGGGGCGGTGCACTCTCTGTGGACGTCAGCTGCTACCTTGAGTGTACTCCGCTCCTTTCTCACGCGATACCTCTCTTTGAGGGTCTTCAGCTCCATGTCCCCTCTTTTCTGCTTTTCACAACTCGCAGATTTGTTTTCGAGTTTGCGCGGATGGAAAAAACAACCTGAACTTCTGAGGTCCTGGGTCAGACGGAGTGCACCCGGGACCATATTTGGGGAAAGAGGACGCACAGAGAGGCAGGGCTTTATTTTTAGGCATCATAAAAAGTTTTAAAAACCTTTAAAAGTTTGAGCGTTTATCAACACGTTCCCCTAAAATTGTTATTTAACTGAAATCATCCTGAGATTCAAGTGCTAAATTAACATTTGACCCCAGTTCCTGGCACAGCTAAAGACATTAATGGTATTACGAGGAAGCTGATGTTCTCTCATTGATCTGATGTCCCATAAGCCTTGGTATTTGTGGTGGGCCTGTAATCCATCAGACGCGCTCCGTCTTTCCCACCCCCCTGAGGGATAAAACATGTTTCCTGTGTAGGTATATTGTACCTGCTGGCGGCTGCACTTATCTCATGTGATTAACCTTGATCCCTTTAACGTGCATGGGAAAGAGCCAATGATTGTTAAAGCCGCAACATAGATTTTTCCAGTAGATGCTCTTTAAATCAAACCGTTTGACGATAAAATAAATATTGGGACACTGATCAGTCCATGAAATTGATGCAAAACTTCATATTGTGCCATTACAATCTTATAAATGGGTATTTCTCTTAAGTTTTCCAGCTTTTAAAAAAGGAGGGATTTGTTTGCTTTTCTCTTTCAGACAGAGAAAGGGGTGTGGATGTGTGGCATTAGGCCATAATGTGGTTAAAATATCAAGCTTTTTCCTGCTTTGTACTGAACTGACAAGCTGACTCTAACAGGGGTTAATTTGCCGTTCAAGGGTTAAACAAACAGGCCTTAATAGTTTATTCCAGCCAAGAACCTAAATGCGTTTTCTTTTCAGGCTTGAAAGACAAAATTCAAACTAACAAAACTAAAATCAACAAGGTTGATTTTTGTTAACAGGCTTTTTTGTGCGAGGCTGCAAAAAAAAAAAGGAAAAAAAAAGCTTTTGCAATAAACCAAACAGCTCCCAGAATGCTTTTGCTTTGTCCCAATGAACTGGCTGTGGGTGCAGTGAGGTGAGGGCTAATAGGGATTAAGCAGGAGAAGTATGTGTCAGTTTCGATGGTTGTAATCTGGAGTGTTCTTTTTGGAGTTTCTGAGCAGGTATAAAACGCAGATTAAGAAGCATTTCTGATAAGTGACAGCGGGAGCCTGGAGGTCTGTTTTCACGCAGGCTCCAACGCTGACCTGTTTGACATGAACTGCCGGAGAAATAGCGTGTTTTAAAATCTCATCTGATGGGAACTAATTTAGCATTTTGATTAAAGAAAGATGAAGAAACCGAGGGGGGAAATAAAGCAGTGGCACAGACGGCGGGCAGGGGTTGCAGGAGAGCCTAAAAATCAGACGGATTCATCAGTAGCTCCACGCTCCATGTGGCATAAAGGGGCCTTCTGGTTGACTGCCTCCGTTAAGGCCGACCTAAGATGTCTGGACCTCGTTGACCTCATATACACTACTGCATTCTGGGCCATGGCTTTGACCTCCACAGCTTGCACTGGCCCATTATAGTGCCAGAAATAATGATGTGGAGGATTCCCCCAGCAGATTATCAATACAGTGATTCTCATCATGCATATGGGAAGACAAACATATATACACTGTTAATGACACCGGATTACAGTCCCATCTGGATGTGACTCCGGGTGGTTTTATTATGGATGAGCTGACAGCGGCAAATCAAAGTAATCAGCAGGATGGACGGTGACAGAACTATTCACTGAGAGCTAATGTTTTATTCAAAACTTCATCTTGTTCAAAAGAGCAAATAACAGCCAGTGGAACCAGAATAAGTACTTAAGTAAAGTTCAGCACTTCCAATGAATTGTTAGGCAAATGTGAATATTTACATTTCATGCTACTTTAAAACTTCGACTTTTGGCAGCTACAGCGACTTATAATAATATAATAATTATTTTTTATAAGAAAACATATAGTGATGTTATAAAATAAAGAATTAACTACCATGTTAACCAACAAACTACAACATTTAAATGGTGCTTGTACATTATGCATCAGTATTATTAATAAAGTAGTTTTATAATAATACAGTTTAACTGACTGGGGCCATTTACTCTTGATACTTGAGGTACATTTTTCTGATGATACTCCTGAAGTAAAATTGTGGCTGGAGGACTTGTAAGCGTACTTTAAGAAAAAAGAAAAACGAAATTGCTACATTTACTTAGAACCTACTTTCTTATTCCACCACTGCAAATAATAGACAAACAACCTAACCCAGTAAGAAGTGCATAAAATGAGCCTAAATGAACAATTAGAGCATTTCTCTCCTCATTTGAACTGAATTAAATAATTTACTACATTTGCAACAGCAAGCACATTTACTCATAGTGTCTATGCAGCAGGTAATTTAGAAGCTCTGTTCTTCATTGCATCATATCTACCTCGTAAGGCTGCAGTGCCATCTTTAATTAAGAGATCTTGAACATGCCTCTGCGCAACGCTTCACAACCAGGCGAGACAGGAGAGGAAGTGTTGCGTTAGAGCTGCTGTTGGCCAAGTGACATTAGATCATTTCTAGATTTCCCCAAACTGACACAAAAACATGTCTGTCTGAATTATTGCTAGGTAAAACAACAACAACAACAACAACAACAACAACAACTAAACAGAAAACAAAATTTCCCATCATCCTGCATCTATTAAACACTCACATATCAGCTGCTTCAGCAGACTCATGCAAGTATCTCTAAAATGGAGCCCTGCTCAGTTTTTTTATAGCCTGAAAAAAGTTCCAGATTAATAGGATATTATAGCAATTATTGCCTTTGATGAAATGTCTTTCTTTGGCAGGCCTCCATATGACTTTATGAACCCTGACCTATTTATGTAAGGACATGATATGCTTCCACTTTGCCTCAAAATATTATCAGCCACCTCCCTGAGGACCCAGATAAAGAGACCAGTCAAATGACTGAGTGTTTAGAGAAGACAAAGGCTTAAAACACATTCACTCCAGAGCCCTAACGATTCAAAATGAGCGAAAACTACAACAAAAAAACGACTGACTTTTGCCAAATATCTGGATACTACATTAAAAAGGAGTCAACCTGACTGAAAATCATATAGAATCTTAAACCATTGATGGAGGAAAACCCTGATTCTGCTTCATGTACGCAGAAGTCTATGTCATTTTCTCAAACTTTTATCTACACTTTGCTTTTTCTTATTAAATATTGGTTAATTTTCTCTCATGAAGCCTCAAAAAACATTGAGAAATGAAAATGCACAACCAGTGACGAGGACTCACAAGTGGATACACTTTCATTTTAAAGGCCCTGAAAACTTTTCTCACTCAGCTTCTTGGGATCTTACATGAACTCACTATTTTCTGATAAGTTGGAGCAGTCTTGGTTATTTCACTTCAGAAATGTAAGTTATGTTTTTTTTTCTGTTTTTTGTTTTCAATGGTTTTAAGTGGGCGGAGACTTTGTTTTGAAAATGTGACATCATGCATTTCCATGCCCCTGATCTGACCACACTTTTAACAGTTTTAAACACTTAACTAATATCTAAAAATGTTTTTCTTTAATTTTGTTTTCTTTCTTTGTTTTTTTTTTGTTTTGTTGTTTTTTAAAAAAGGTAATTGTTACTAATTTAACAATGAATATCTAATGTTATGGAGAAATACTTAATATTTAAAAAGAAAGAATTTTCAGGGACTTTAAGGTCATAAACCATAAAGATTGGAAAGAAGTGTCTTAAACCTTGTTATAAATAGAAGAAAAAAAAATCCTGTGTGTAAATTTATTTAACTCCTTCATTTTTTAATTTATCCAAACTGCTGGAGTGTTTTCACTTTAAGCCAGAATTATTCTTTCAACTTAAAATAAAACAGCTTCAAAACATTGGGCACAAACATCAGATTAGGATAGAATTAATAGTTTATGCAAGTTTTGCCACAATAAACCACCTTATGAATTATAAACATTAGCCATACTGCCTGCGTGTACTGCAGCCCACACGGTGGCAGAATACATACATTAACTGCTTGATAGATTTAATGCATGTTTTAAACTTTATGTGAAGCCTGTAATTTGGGAATTCACATAAAATGTCTGTGGTGCTCCACTCCAACCACAATCCAGAGTGTTAGGTTGATAGGCTAACACTTGCAAAGAGGCTTTTGCAAAGTCAATTTAGTGGCACAATAGAGAACAATTGTGAGAAAATCTTCTGAGAACACAAATGGTTTGTTGTTCTCTGCCTCTCTTCCCTGCTCACCAGTCTGCACAGGGATTAAATATTACTCCTTTGTTCACTTGCCTTCTTTCTCAGTCTTTAACTAATATTTACTGAAGTGTTGTGAGGTGCTTTCTATGCAGAGAGACACTGGAGGCAGTTAGATTCAACATGTTTGATCAACATGCAGACTGAAAACCTGCAGCCTGGAATGTCCTGAGCATTTGTTCAAGCTTACTTACAGATGAAAGTAAGCTTTTCATGGTGTTTAAATCCTATTACAACTCCAAACGCAAACCGTTCACAGTTCCGAAGCTGACTCAACATTTTCCACCTTCAGCATCAATTAACTCATTTTAAGCTGGAACTCAGTCCATCTATGGCCATTTAAGGTAGCAGGGGCTCTTTCCAAGAAACAGGAATACATTCATTCTCTACGGATGATCTGCACTTGAGTGTTCATATTAGGTTTTAGAACGACTTCTTAACCAAGGTGAAATGCTTCTGTTTCAGCCTGTCACTTTGAAAATGAGAATGTTTTGAGAGGCCTGTGGTGGTGGGCACTGATTGGCCCTTTAAGTCTGCTGGGAGGGAGGAATACCAACCCCAGAAGAGAGATGATGTTAACACTGTTGACGCCTGTGGGTGTATTGTGCTTAATTTGGAAATACATGTTTGCAAACAAACAAAAGAGCCAGACATTAAAATGAATTAGATTTTTTTTCCCTCTTTCATTTATCATCTTTTTTTCTTTTTTTTATATTTTCTTTGTGCAAGTGAGGAATCGAAAATCTTTAAAGTGTGCCTTGATCAAAAACATATTTTGCTTATTGTTACTTCATTTTGACACTAGAAGAGAGTTTGGCGCTAGGAAAGCTGTTCTCACGTTCATCTGCTGAGGGAGGAAAGTTTCTCTGTGCTCACCCTAAATAAATATGAGTTTATCATGAGAACGTATGGGCAAGATTTTGTGACATCACAACTGGTTTAGAAGTTAATTCTGGCCTGAAATGCAACTTACTTTTTTAAAAAAAAAAAAAGTGTGATGTGGAAACTGCACACACACTGGGAATAGACTGTACAGTGAAGTGTATCCAGCAGTTAAACATATTTTAACAAATATTTTTAAAAGAACATTTTTTTTAATATGTCAAAAGTAAATATAATCCAAGGTCATTTTTAACCAGTTTGTGAAAAATATTACAGCTAACTATAACGTGTGAACGGAGGGGATGTTTGAACAATATAGGCTCATCGATCAAATAATTTTTTCTGTGTATATGGAGAGACATTAGACAACAGGCTCCCTTAAATATTGACCCCTACATTCAAAACTTTAATCATCTATGTAGTCCTGACCTTTAACATAATTAGTATTGTTCAACTATTGAGTGTTAAAAAAAACATACATATATAAATAAATACATACCAATAATAATTATTGGTATTATTGTTTTTTAATAATAATTTAATAATTATAAAATTATTATTTTAAAAAATTATCATCATTGTTATTATGCGAGTAATCAGACAGTCGTAGGAAAATACATTTGTGTTTGATCGTTATGGCGCAAGAGAATAAGAGCATTTAAGTTTAGCGTCTGACAGATTGCATAGTAAATATAAAGTGTGCATGGACAAATGTAACCAATAGGCGGTACTGTGCCATTCCTCATGAAGCGCTCTGCATCTCCAGCCCTGAGGACAACACTGTATCTCTGCTTTGCTTTGCTCCCTAACTGACCTAAATACAGCATCTCTGCGTCCCTCAAGGCAGACACGGTCTACCACCGAGGCTCTGAACAACGAGACTGTCTCGAGTTTTTTTTTTTTCTCCTCTTCTTGAGTAATTCCTCCTCGCTTCCTGATTATAGATCCAACCAAAGAGAGATTTGTTTTTGTCTTGATCTCTGACAACTGAGGCTCGATCTCTCTGTGCTCCGATGGATTGCGTCGGGATGGTTTACACGGTGCAGAAGCCTCTCCTGGTTTGGAAACGAGACACATTCCCGGGAATGATTTTATAATATCCAGATCTGGGATTTTTTTTTTTTTTTTTATAGGACAGAAAAGGTTAAAATGCTGGACAATAAAGCGCCGACATCGAAGCTCGGTCCTCCATCGAGAGGTTCGTCTTTTTACATCGAGAATCTGCTGGGAACCACAGACAGAGGGGCTTCAGCCGAGGAGCGGGTGGAGACCTCGGGCTTTAAAGTTACCGTCCACAGCCCGGTGATCTGCCCGGGACTGAACACCAGACGTTTGAACGACAGCGAGGCGCTGAACTGGAGAAAGGCATCACCAAATACAGTGTACGGCAGCTCAGGAAGTGAGTGTCCACCTGTAAACGGTTTTACTTGTTTTGCTCCGGGACTCCAACATTTTCACAAATTAGTACAACTGAAGTTTTAATGTGGCCTGCATGAGATAACAGTGCTCATAGGCTGGATTATCAGGATTAACAACTGCTTACCAGGTTCATGACAACACTTACATCTGATCTAAGGAGAAGTATCATTCATGTATAACGATATAAATAATTACGTCACACGTAAAAGCACCAAATGCCACGTGTAAAAGTCTAGATTACCACCCGGATCAGAAGTAGTCTATTTTCTTTCTCTAAATGATCTCTCTCTGGTGCTTCAACGGGCCACAAGTGGAGACTACACGTGGGCTCTAGCACGTCTCACTGTCCTGCGTCCGTGCGTAAAAACACCCCAACTACCCAATTATCAGCCGCGGACGAGCCAACAGTGTTTGGCAACGATACAGCAATCTAACTCTGGTGCCTCAAATAGAGCAGCAGTGTCGCTGATGATTATTTATAAACTTCAAAAGGACATGGAGCATTATTAATGCGCATGGTTTCCCACCGGTCCACAAGTGAAACAACGTCCTTATAGTTTTGGACACGAGCGCAGTGAAGTCCAAACAGTGTGTAGGATGATTTAAAGTGGGTTGTGTTTCCCCTTATTGTCACGGTTTTTCCTCGAAGGTCCACAGCTGAAGGCCAGCGACTCGGATGAACACAGAGACCTTCAGTCGAGCAGCGACCGGGACTCCCCGACTTTAACGGGGCGGGCGGAGGAGAACGATGGACCGGAGGAGAAGGGGGAAGATAGTTTGACGGATGAAAGAGAGGACGACGCGCGCTCCTCCTGCTTCTTTCGAGAGGACAGCTGTGACCCAGGTGAGGCCAAAGTAAACTGACCCGCGCTACATCTTAAAAACACAGCCCACCCTGGGCTCTGTGGGGAGCGCAAGCGGGCATGCGCAGGCTCCCCACTCATGAAACGCTCCTTCTTACCGCCGTGATGACAGGCTGCATGCAGACTTGTTTTTTTTTCCCCCTTTTGGAAGTAGGATGTAGAAAATTAGCTTTGCTGTTGGATTATATACTAACCATGAATTTGTCCTCTGTATAAAATCAATATATCAGCGGTTTTCACAAGCTTCACATGAACTAGCAGGGATGTAGCGAAGAGTTGCTGGGTCCATGTGACAGAAAACGGCCATGGGCACCTTTTTGTTTTTTTGTTTTTTTTTTCTTTAAATAAAAATGTTGCTACCAAATGATGCCATCTTATAATACCGAAAATCTCTATTAGTCATGGATGTAACGTACTGTATTGATTATATATTCAATATCTACAGTTAAGTTACACAGATATATATCGTGACCTCTGATAAATACATGATCAAACCATTGAATTTTTAGGAATTTCACCAAAAACCAACATTCCCATCTGAGTATTTTTTCTGTTTCTCAGTTAACTTTACTCCCATTGAAATTTACCCTAAACTTCACAATATGTCAATATTCCAATACAAAACTATAAGGACACTCAGAGCGCAGACTTCATGCAAACCAGACACCAGAGAAAAAAATCTCAAAGTCATAGTAAATGATCCGGATCTGCCCCAAAATTTAAAGGGTTCCTCCCTGGACCACGTCCCGGCCCTCCACCAAGTTCGGTGAAAATCGGTTCATTACTTTTTGTGTAATCCTGCTGACAAACAAATTAACACAGGTGTTGGCAAAGGTAAACCATGACAGAAGATTCATTCATGTCTCCTACCGCCCCCCCCAAATCAAAGCTGCACTTTCAAGAGTTGTATCCAGTTACTTTAAGTAAAATCTCTCCCTCTTCCCCGTCTCAGGTGACACGAAAGTGGCGCGAAAGAAGAAGACCCGCACCGTGTTCAGCCGCAGTCAGGTCTTCCAGCTCGAGTCCACCTTCGACCTGAAACGCTACCTGAGCAGCGCAGAGCGAGCCGGGCTGGCGGCCTCGCTGCAGCTCACAGAGACCCAGGTGAAGATCTGGTTTCAAAACCGCAGGAACAAGTGGAAGAGGCAGATCGCCGAGGACATAGAGGCCAGCGGCGCCGGCGTCCCCTATGCTGCGCAGAGGGTCGTCCGAGTTCCCGTGCTGTATCGCGAGAACATCGCCACGCCCATGGCGTTGACCAGCTTGCCTCAAGTGTCGCCATCGGTGGTTGGCTTCTCTAATGCTATTAACTATCCATTGACTGCTCACTTCACTCATCCGCTGTCGTTTGTGACGCCACAGATGACCGGACTGGTGTGACTGTGAGGAAGGAGGAGAAGCTAAAGCGGCCCAGCAGACTTGTGACTCTTTGGACACCAATTAAACAAATAAAAAGACGCTGCAGAAATGTTCATTTTAGCTCCAGTTCAGGTTCTGTAAAGTCACAACTTCTGCTAATGCACTGAGGATAACTCTTCCTGTGTTTAAATGTTTTTCTTAAAGTTGCTTCAAGAAAAAGTCCAAAAGAAACAGACAGATTTAGATCAAGGTGGATCACTCATCGAGGGCGAAGGCCGAATTAAAACCCTCTCCATATTAGCAGTGCTTTTTCTCCCCCAGTTAATTTTTAAAAACTTGTAATTTTTTAAGATTCACTGCTAGATTTAATAAATATGGATATTTTTGGAGTATTTAAGCTGCCCACAATCCTTTTCCTCAGGCCGACATTTCACACAAGATCACACAGGATTTAAATCTAGCTCTATTTTGTGATGATTTTTCACTATTGTATGAGTGACCCACATACTGTACATATGGGGAGCAATTAAGGGTCAATAATGTTTTTTTTTTGTGGAATTATGTTCAGAGATAATTTCAAAATTTGTGAGTATACATCAGCCTGTGTAAACCTGTGAAAAAAAACTTGTAACATGTAAAAACGAAACAATTTGTGGAGAAAATGAGCAAAATGCTAAAATAAAATTAGCGGACAAACGATATCAATGGAGAGGTTACACAACGCAAAAAACACTTGTGAAAATCTCAGTGAATCAAAGCATAAAACTGTGAAACTCGAAGTTCCCACACTGTGTGCGATCTTTAAGTTACATTTGAACACACATTTACTTTTGCCTCTGCTTTTAAACCTCACTATGCAACACAACTAGAAATCTTCTCCGCACATGAACAAACTTTTGTCACAGGATTTCAGGTTCTTTGTCGACATTATTTCCCAAGCTCTCAAGGCTTTTTGACCCTTATTTGAGCCCATACACATAATTTATAATAAATATAATGCACTGTCTCATTGGACAGCTCTACAATGTGTAGAAACTCAATCACTAATGAAAATGTATGTTGGTGTTTGTGACTTTTGATAGCTGTGAGCATGGCTACGTTATTAGCAATAATCTGACACTTTTTTCTTTTCTTTTTTTTCTTTTTTTTTTTTTTTTTTTTTTTTTTTTTTTTTTTTTAATTTAAGAGAATTTTAATACAGACTTTTGTACACCGATATGTTCACGTATGAATAAAATCTATGCACAAGTTATTTTGTGGTCTCTTACTGACGGTAACTTTATCGCATGGTGACCGTTTGCATTCCCGTGTAAAAGCAATGAAATGAAGCCTGTTTACTGCAGGCTACATGCACATTTGAGGAAGGGGAGTGTGTGAGCTTTAAAAGCACAACTGAACCAGACGAAGTTAGGATATGTTCACAGACTAATTCAGATAAGATATAGGCCACAGATAGTGGATATAGTCCTTCAGAACAGCCGACAGGCTGAACAGACACAAGAAACAAACAATAGAAGTTAATGCATTAAAGTAGTTTCCAGCGTCTGTGGCCCCTGAAACATTTTTAGGTCCCATAATTCTCTTGAAGCCTCCAGTCAGAGAGGTCAAGCTGCATGTGAATGTGGCATAGTTAAAAAAGAAAAAAAGAGAAAAAAAAGAAAAGAAATAAACATCAGTGCTGGGAAAGATGCTGTGCTTTAAAAAAAAAAAAAAAAAAAACTGTGATCCACAGGAGTCACGTCTTGAATCTGCTCAGTATTACGCCGCATTGAGCAAACACACGTGAATTCTGGTGACATTAAACTGTTTAAAGCCACAATATGGCAGCCAGACGGAAATCTGCATCCCGCCCTCATCTGCCCCACAACCTCACCAATCAAAAGCTGCTAAACCGCAGTCTTCCGGGTCGTTGAAGAGCGTCGCGCCGGCTCCTCCGCGCGCTAGTCGCAGCCGAGGAGCAATGGTGCTCGGAGCGTCCGGAGACGTCGGTGTTTCGGGAATCTCGGAGGAGCGGATGAAATGCCGGGGAACATGAGCAAAGAGGACGCCCCGAGTCGGAGCGCTTCTTTGACCTTCACCATTGACAACATCCTCAACCTGAAGCAGCGGGACGGCGGAGACTTTGGCGCTTCGAAGGCGCAGAGGGACAGTGGATGTAAGAATGATTTTCAAGCGCGGTATGAGGAGGTGTGGGACGTCCGGAGGAGACATGACAGCGGGCAAGAGGAGACAGGTAACTGTGGCAAATTCATTTTGTTTTCTCCAAAGTACTTTATCTAAAAGTGACTGTTACATTTTTATACGGAATATCCAGTTTCAGCTGATAGACATGGTTAGAAGTAGACGGATGTGTAAATATACAAAAAAAAAAAACAGAGTGAAGGTAACGAACAAAATTACTTTCTGAAAATGTCAGGGTGAAAGTCTCGTGCTGGAAGTCGTTGTTTTCGTTTTTTTTTTTTTAATTAATTACCTGAATAATTGTGCAGCCTCTTTACATGTGTGTGTATCTGCGCACGGAGTGGCCGGGGAGTGTGTCTGACTTTACCGCTGCATCAAAGCACGTTTTGTCGCTTCGTTCACAGTGAAGCCCAGAGTCCAGCGTGCGGACCTCGGGGAAAACACCCCACCGCTGACCGCTGGCTCCTGTCCCGGGTCGCAAAGTGCGCACAGCGCTGAGGACGCGTCCGAGCAGCAGCAACAACAACAACAACAACAGCAACAACAGCAGGAGGCCACTGACACCAAAGCCATGGTGAAGAAGAAGACGCGCACCATCTTCTCCAAGAGACAGATATTTCAGCTGGAGGCCACTTTTGACATGAAGCGGTATCTGAGCAGTTCGGAGAGAGCGTGCCTCGCCAGCTCGCTGCAGCTCACCGAGACGCAGGTGAAGATCTGGTTTCAGAACCGCCGCAACAAGCTGAAGAGACAGCTGTCCACGGACATGGAGGGGCCGCTGGCCGCCGAGCACTTCTCAGAGGCGGGGAAAAACGTGCAATTACCGACTTTTTACAAGGACAGCAGCCTGCTGGGCGGATGTTTGTTACCAATGCCTTTCCCCGTCATGTACCCGACCGCAAACGCTGCGCCTTACATCTATTTCTCCAACACTGGCAAATATTTTGGCCTGTTTGAGGCGGACTGATGTTTCATCTGTGTGGACACTCCGACATACAGTCACCCCAGGGTTGGCTTTACATGAGCCTGTCACTTTTATTTTACTATCAACTTTTTTTTCTTTCTTTTTTTTTTTAAGTCTTTTTTTTTCAGTTTATAGAAATTTTCCCAACTTTGATGTAAACATATCAACTAATCCAAAACATGCATGTGCCACTTTTTTCCTTCCCCAAATGGTTTATATTATTATTAATTATTATTTTTATTATTATTATATTTTCAAAGGTTAGGATATTTTAAATAGAAAGTTTATTGTCAGAAGAAAGTGCATGCATTAAAGTTCCTGAGCAGTTTTCCTTTGCGCAGTAATGTCATCTGACTGAATGTATGTTCATGCTGCATTAACTCCGTTACCCTGCAATAATACTTTGACTTTATTTTCCAGCTCTTGTGTTGAAATTTCAGAGTTTCTGAGGAGCAACACTTCTTTGTATTTATATGGCCTTATTTTTGTTGTTGTTAAACACTTTTGTTTGTTTTCACTTGATCTTTCATATGACAGACTGTTGAACTGTGAATACAGTTATTATATCATGAAAATGACCAATTTTGCAATAAAAAGTGGAATATTATTTGTGCAGTGTGTTGACTTTAAACTGAATTATATCAGGACGACAGCGATTAGAAAAAAAAAGGGATTTCCAGAGAAGACTTTTTTTTTTTTTTTTTTTATATATATATATATCTTTCTTCAGTGTATTTATTTCATATTATTCTTATGGTGCATTTGTTTCCAGGTTATAAGTTATAGTTTGTTCTTTTAGAAAGTGTGAATCTCTGTCATCACAGTAACAAGGTTAAAGTTGAGCTGTTTCCTCTGCACTGCTAAAGTCAGGGAGAATTCTTCAACTCTAATGTTCAAAAGCTTGAAAATGGCTCCAGGTTACTTTACATGCTTCCTAACGAATGAACAGAGCGTGTCGGGTCTAATTACTCATCTAATTTCAGTTTGAAGTCAGAAACTCGTTTCCATCAACAGGTCACTTCCCTGCATTCATTTATTCATGTATTCTCTTTAGCTGCAGTTGCATCATGAGCAGCTGCTGCCTCAGCCTGTCTGTGTCGGCCGTTATCATCAGGTTCCTCTCTCCAAGTGTTAAATTGTCACTTCTCTTCGTATCTGCGTTGCAAACTTGTAACTTTACAGTTTTCCCCAGTCAGTGACTTTCTGTCTGATTGTTTACTGTTCGTTTGCTGCACTAAAAACCCTGAACTGAACTTTAAAGAGTTTTTAAAAAGTCAAATCACTGCACACTGCAGAGTTTGTCTCTTGAAATCACATTTAGACCTTTAAAGTTTGTGAACTAGTCTCAGGCTTTTCCTGCTCATCAAAGGCCTGAACTCCTGTTGAAACATTTCTTCATAAAGTAGTTTTGCTCAGACTGATTTAGTTTATTTACTGAAATTAATGTCACTGGGATTATTAATTATTAGAAATATTGACCCTGTAAAAGTCTGCTGTTAACTTGAGTAAAAATGCAGAAAATGAAAACAGTAATTTAACCCTAAACTGAGGGGATTATAAAATATTATTTTCAAATATAATTCTTATAATAAAATATTTGATTTGAAAATATGTGAGCCAGTTCGAAGTGAAAATTCTTGTATTTTTTTTATTTATTTTTTTTATACCGCTGGCGTTTCTGCTAAAAACATGGCACCAGATGTATTAAAACAGCAGGAGGTCATCTGTGGTGAACCACAGGTCAAACCCGGACACTGGTTGTTTGTTTGTTTCTTTATTGCCGTCACTTCATGTCAGAACCTAGTAAAAATACGAAACTGTATCATGTCACTTTGGTTCATGTTTGCAGAGTCTCACAGATTCAAGCGGCGTAGAAAAGAACTTCAACGCGAGATTCTCCTCTAAACTAAAATATAACATTAAAAACATAAACATGTTAGATTTTGGGTTAATATATCAAGATTGAAAGGCAAGGCAACTTCATGCAGCAGACTTATTCTCTAGTGCGACATGAACATGTATAAGTGATAATTCCTGTTACACCACAAACAACTGATTTCAGGAGCGTATTTAAACATATGCACAACTAACTGAGATCAAACACTAGAAGTTTATCATTTGAATCCTACAGCCTGATACTGAAAAAGTCATGGTAACATTTCATTTCATAAGAGACTTAAGCGCAAAAAGGTAATGATGAAGATATACATGGCTTCTTGGTTTAAGTGTGTTTTCAGTAGGTCTGACCGACAGAAAAGTACAGCTATTACAATTATTCATTTATTTTAAATCACTTTTTGTTTTGCTCCTACTGGACTGTGGATCTCTTGTATATTGCGGAAATAATAAACAAAAACAAAGTTACAAAATAGTTTGACTAATTTAAAAAAGAAATTTGTATAGAATGAGGTAGAAACTTTTCTTTATAGTAGAAAGACAATCAATGACAGGCTGAGCTCCTGCAAATGTAGCTACACACTGAGCACTTATTGTTGATCAATTTACACATCATCAGCTGCGTGTAGCAAGATGTGCATTTCCACACCACACAAGAAAATCTGAGCCAAGATTCTTCAGGGAAACAAAAAAACAAAACAAAAACACACACACACACACACACACACACACACACACACACAGTACCAATAAGGTGGCTCAGGTCAAAGCTAATGAAGTCATCACAGTGACAGTACTGGCTGATTCATCTCTCTGGTGTTAATCTGCTTCCATAATAACGTAACGCAGCTTGACAGTCTTAGTGCCGTCACATCCATCTCTGACCGAAAAAAGGGTCTGACTTTTTTTTTTTTTTTATTTTGAAGAAAGGGAGTAAGTGTTTCCTAAGAACTGACAGAATTTTTGTTGCAGGTGGAAAACACAGTCACTATCTGTTTTTCTTGAGAGCACATGAGCGTCGCTGAGTAATGCATCTCTGCAGAAAGGGAGAGAGAGAAATAAGAGAAATGTGTATTTAGGTGGACTTGCATCAGTGCTTCTGGAGAGATTTCTCCTAAAGGGCCCAGCAAGCTGCACTTACACACCGTTTCCGGGTCACTTCCCCCTTCAGTGCTGGAGCCTCTCACTGCTTTCTCCCTGTCACAGCCATTCAAGGCCCCGTCGCTGTTAACCTGTTCACTCAACCACTTAGTCTGCCTGCAAATCTGCTGTTTTCTCCACTAAATTCCTGTCTACCTTTGCTGTGAATGTAGCGTTGTACTGTATCTCATTATTCCTCGCAGGGGAAATGAGCAGTTGTTGCTCTGATGGAATATTTCTTGGAAAAGTTAAGTCTAAAATTTGGAAATAAAAAGACGAAAAGAAAGAGAAACAGACTGATTTTTGATGTTTAAAAATCAAGTGATAATTCAAAAGACACAAAAAGTGACTTTAAGAATTAAGAAATTTGTATATAACACACAATTTTTTTACTTTTTCACTAAGGGTTTTTGCAGCAGTGTATTCTAACACATTTTAACAAGGCTGCTTTAAAGTGAAGTTTTCCCTCTTGTTTTTGCTTGTAACAGAGAAAGTTCCAATTGCAGGATTCAGTGTAATAATCATAAGTACTCATGTAATTTTGAGCACATTTACAAGTAAAAGCAGCAACTATACACTATTGCAAATCCTTATAAGCCTTTAACACCACACAGTTGGGCTGGATTTAGCATCTCTTTGTCCAACAAACTGGCAGGAGCCCTTTGAAAATCCATATCAGAAATTATTATCATCATTATTGTAGCTTCATTGCTTTCATGTTTATACTATTTATGCTAATTTAATGCCACGGTAGTCAGAATAATTCATTCAGATAAATATGCTACCTATCATCAGCCAAGGTGTATTAAAACATTTAAAGAAGTAGTAATATCACATTTTTGCAGCCATGTTTACTGTTGTGATGTGTTGGTGGCAAAACGATGGAATAAACAAATTATTTCTTATAATGCACTGAAACCGAATACAAAGTGTAAGGCTTTATGTGTGTATTCATCGAATTGTGGGTGTTTGTCGAATACACATCAGTCACATCTGGGGACTGTCCGTCTGTGGACAAAAAAAATCCAGTCCGCACAAAGTTACCTGCTTATTTACAAGGAATATTAAATGTGTCACACAGGTGCACTTGAAAAATAGTAGCTGTAAAACTTTCAGATTTTATAAAGTATGCGCTGCAAGCCTGCATATTCAGGCACAGTGTTACATTAGTAATATTTGTAAATTATTTATATATTTTGAATTAAGGTCAGATTTTAAAAAAAAAGAAAATGGTGATCTTCCATCCATTTTTCAAATTATTTATATCAAGACGTCAAATATACATGGCCAGTCCTACAGCCAAGTGTTAGCACTGACATTATGGAATATTATATCACTTTTAACAGTGCGTTTGAAAATATAGTGTAGGTTTGAACTTGTAGACTGTGTTGTAAGTGCAGATGTTCAGATCCGTTCTTCCAGGCTTCATTTTGGAAATGATAAGATGTTTCAGTTTCTACCTGTAAACTCTGGTTTGCAAATTTGTGCATTTAGCTCGAGTTTACAGACAGTAACCTGAAGGTTAGTCACTTAGTCAGTCGAGACCTGAATACACAAATATGTAAATGTACACGCTTGCAAAACTAAGAATGTGTATAATATTCCCTAATTTGAGGGTTAACAGATTTTCAAAGGTTTAAGAGTGAGAGTGTGTGTGTGTGTGTGTGTGTGTGTGTGTGTGTGTGTAAATTTGATGTATATTCACATAAATTAATAAACAGCTTCAGTTACAGATGGAAAATAACCGTTATGAACGTTTCTCATTTGATCATAATTCAAAATAAATAGTAAATAAACAAATGTAACACTAATAATAATGAAAGGATATTAATTCCGATTTTGCTGTTTAGCTGTGTTCATTCTGTGTTATGTGCTGGTTTGTTTACATTTGGATTAAAGGTTAGAATTATCTTGTCTTAAACGTAGGGTGAAGGTTTATAAATGGAGCAGTTATGGTTACCATCATAAGAGAATGAATGGAAGTGAACACAAATGTCCTCACAAGTGTAGTACTGCAGGTCTGTGTGCACTGAAGTGCCCGCCTGGCGCGTCTTGGAGTGTGTGCGATGGGTGGTGGGAGTTGGGGTGGGGGTGGGGCTCGGGTGGGGTTTACAGTCGCCAGACTTCCTGACTCTCCCGCTGTCGGACACTTGTGAACGCAGCGTTGGCTCTTTGTGTCTCAGCACTCTGCTCTGCAACCACAAGGTTCAAATGACCCCACCGGCTTCTAGCAGTCTGCCCCGAGCCCGGCTGAGAAGCCCCCAGCCTCGTCTGTCAGAGGCGAAGAAAAATCCATTAAAATCTCAACCTGATCAAAAAGACGCCCAAAGCCAAGACACCATATGCACTCATTTAGGGCTATCGATGACTGGCGAGCGTTGTGGGGTAGTTTAATACATGCGATTGACTTACTGCCAACAGTGGCAACAAAGACGGTTTTTCTACCAAACGAAATAGAGCTGCGAGTCTGGCAGAGTTATTCTGGGCTGATGTGCAGCTCAAGGCCATCCAGAGCTGTCAGCACGTTTCTCCAGTTTGACCATCAGTAACCCACACAGCACATGGTTTCCATTCAACGCTCAACGTATGAATGCTGAGCGCCATTGTTTGAAAACACTGATCCCGAATTGCAAGTGATAATGTGGCCCCAATAAGTGAGTGTGGTGGGGGTTTCTCTCATGCCACTAGCATGCAAATGTGGCGATGTGACCCGAATGCCGTGGCTTCGCGTTAACCTCAGAGCTCCCATTAGACGACCCTGTGAAGTTTGGATAAGTCGTTTTAAATCATGTTGAGAACACAGAGAAAGTAAATGGAGCCCAGTGTTTGTACACACTGCAATCACAGCCGTACCTCTTTGTGTACTACGCTTCAATGTGTGTCGGCGAAAGGATCATCCTCTTGTCTGCGACTCAAAGAGGTTGACATGTTGTCAGATCCAATTTCACCTACTTAACATAGAGTGACAGCTTTGATTGAGATTTCCATATCAATCGTTCACCACTGGCCTTGCTCGTAACTGGACCCGAACGTATGAATAGTTGTTTAATAACCCCGTTAATGACCCATTAATCTACATCCACACTACTTTGCAGCGCACACTGAAAAACAGGCCTGTTTTGCCGTGAGCTTTCTTTGTGCAATCTCAGACGGGCTTTATAATTACTACCAATTAATGTTGGAGCTGCCTCCAGATAGGCTGGATCTGACGCAGCAGCGGCTACTAACCGAGTTTCATTTTTATTTTTTTTTCCTAACATGATGTATTAGAGCTGAACGGTAACTGCTGTAAAATACTATAACTGCTTATTCAGCCTATAAATCTTGGCACATATACAGGAGTGAACAGTGGAGTGTGACAGGAAACAGAGATAACGATAAGAGTAGTTTGAAAGGATGCTAAACAGGCCTGCTTTTATACTGAAATGAACAAAACTGTTAAAACGATCCACAGACCGAACTTACACAGAACTCAGAACCCTAACTTCATCACGTTCAAAATGATGATGCGTTCACTTCACTTAAAAAAAAAAAAAAAAAAAAAAAAAAGCAAAACAAAGAAAAAACTAAATGAGCTTCAGAGTCGTTTTACTGAACAAATTATTCAAGTCTTTTCTACTGCAAAGAAGGTGCCAGCAGCTTGTTACAACCCAGTTACTTTTTATAGTGAGACGACCTCTAGTGGCCGTGGTAATTATGACGGGAGGAGGCAGGTGAAGGAGCGATTAAGGTCAGGGGGGGTCGAAATGGATGGACGGGTCCCGTGTGAAGGTGACGGTCAACATGTTATCCGTGGTCATTGCACAACCTTAACTACATGTTTATTACTGTAACTATGACAACGCAGTTCCTCTAACCAAAAATCCAAACCACAATCTTGTCCTTTTCCTAACCAAGCATTTTGTTGTGCTCAGACCCAACCAGACCATGACTGTTCCATAACATTAACCACATGTTTATTATGGTTTCCATGACGACAAAGGTCAGGGACACAGGTACACATGCTGCTGGTTCACCTATGGGTCCTACCTGAGTGCAGGGACAAATGACTTACATGGTGTTTTAAATTGGTGGACATGAATATCAAGAGGATCAAGAATAATTGTCGAAAACATTTTTCTGAATTTTTGTGTTTATAATGCACCTTGCGTGGATGAGCGAGCTCCAGGTAATAAAATCCTCTCTCTGACCTCCGGACGACCACTGACCAATAACTTGCATCATAATGTTGAACAACGTGCAACATGTGAACTGGATTCAAACTCGCCATGCTGTGTACATCGTTTCGCTTGACCCACTGATTCAACAGGAAATCCTGAAAGAGCCTAATTTTTAATCCTTAATTTATTTCTCAGCCAAAGCAATTTCCTTTCAATTGTGACATAATCCTCAAGTGAGATTAAATTTCAGTTTTAGTATTGTTGCTTTCTTCTGCATGTCTCAGAACAACTCCCTCTGGTATTAGAAAATAAAAATTATCTTTAAAAAATTCTTCTATTTGCATTGTATCCAGTCAATTCAACTTGTGAAATGTGAAGCTTTTTTCACATTCTAGACCTTGAATGTACCTCTAATCAATATTATGGTTTTGATTATTCTTTCTGGTGCCACTTTCTACGGTAGCCCTGAGAGCTCAACGCACTGCAACAAAAGAAAACAAACGAACAGATTTTGTGTGATTATTTTTTGCCTTGATTCTGATGGAGAGAGAGAGAGGATGTGTTCCCAGAGAGGAGGTGTTTCCAGTGGA
>NW_019525471.1:98317-98592 GCF_002814215.2 Seriola lalandi dorsalis | reverse complement strand
GGGGGGGGGGGGGGGGGGGGGGGGGGCATGAAGGTGTAATCCTAACCGCATTGGCTCGGGTTCGAGATCCGTGGCCCTGTGCACCATATCATCCTCTCTCTCTCTATTCGGAATCAAGGCAAAAAATAACTTAGTTATCAAGTTATTTATTTAAATTATTTTTATTGTTAACTTAATAACCAAGTTATTTTCTGCCTTGATTAAGTTATTGAGAGTGAGAGAGAGAGAGGATGATATGGTGCACAGGGCCACGGGTGTCGAACCCGAGGCGCTGC
>NW_019525471.1:90871-98229 GCF_002814215.2 Seriola lalandi dorsalis | reverse complement strand
TACACCTGTGTCCACTGGAAACACCTCCTCTCTGGGAACACATCCTCTCTCTCTCTCTCTCTCCATCAGAATCAAGGCAAAAAATAACTTAAATAAATAAATAAATAAATAAATAAATAAAGTGATGAACCAGGCTGTGATGCACTTTTCATCCAGTGCTCTTAACTTCAAAAGTCACAATTGGGCACTGAAGAAGTCCCAGTCAGGTTCATCACTTTTTAATGTCCCATGGAAACACTTCCGTCGTGTTGTAGGACTGAATTTACAGCACGTTTGTGTATTTACACGTGTTTTCTTAAGTTGCAGTGCGTCGAGCTCTTAGGGCCACCGCAACTTTCTAATAATTATACCCTTTATCAAAAGCAAGCCAGGCTGTTGAAAATTCCCTTTGGCAAGTGTTGTGCTAGTGTGAAAACTATTTATTTCTTGAATAATTCAGTGGGTTTTTAGATGGTTATTAAACAAGTAGGTCTCAACCAATAAAAATGAAAAAATATCACAAACTGGGGATACTTGATTCTCACTGGTGACAAAAGGCTCATGTGTTTGTAGCTTTATAAAAAAATACATAAATAAAAAAGGCATCAGTCATTAATAAAAAGTTCTGCAATAATCCCTCAACATTGTGCTCCAGATCCTTCAGTTTCTTTCCAGAGGGTAAGTCATAAAATATAGACCACTTACTGATGAACCAAAGATTTAAAAAGACAAAGTTCATACAGTAGCTGGATAAACAACAGCCTCAGGGGTTTTTCCACAACCTGGCAACACAAACGTTTGTTTTAACTGATAGAAGAGGATAAATGCTGAAGATTAACCATTAGTAAACACATTAGTTACAACTTATAAAAGACTGCGTTATGAAAAAGTGTTTTTTTTTTCTTTCCATATCTCCATTTAACTGTGTCTCCATCACATCCGTGAAAACAGTGGTGCACTAAGCTCTGGCTAAGAGGCTGGTTTGTTCAAAGGACTCAGTGACGCTGCACTTTACAACATAAACAACACCCCATTCATTATGACTCGTAACTTGATAGCGACTGTGGGGATCTGGACCCTCCCGCCAGGCTTTCAGAGGGGTTATTGATCCATTAATTTTCGTCGGCTTTAGTGGTCTGCAGTGACAGAGTGCCTCTGTAAATTGAATGGGGGCTGAGGGATTACAATGACCGTATCTGATGAAAAGGTCCTGCATGAGTGGCAACGACATAAATAAAGCCAAAGGTCATCCATCTTCCTCTCTCAGGAGCCAGTCTACTGTGTAAAGGAATACCTCGTCTCATCCCCGGAGGCCCCCTAGTGGCAAATATGTCACAGCAGTGCAGGGCGAGCAAATGTCAGCATATGCTCTTCACACTTAGGAAATGCTGGAGTCACAGTGGGGAGGAAGCAGGCGGAGGTCAAAGGAAGCGAGGGGATACTGCTTTTGCATTTCCTTTGGAAACATGCCATTACTGTAATTAGAGGACACAGATCTCTTTTCATCAATAAACTTACTCCCTCTGAGTGTGACCGCTGAGGACATGCGCTTTACTCTGTGGGATACAGAGGTTTCTGCAACTTCTTAGTATCTGTCAATTTTGTATGTGGTTCAGAATAACTTTTTTTTCATAGTGTATTTGAAAGAAAATGGTCAGAGATTAAATATTTGATTAATGAACTTGTGCATAATATACTTCACATTTACCTTTGTTTTAAAGGAGCCTACTTTTTTTTTGCTTCCATGTGTGTATCTTTGCAACATTTACATAAAAAAAAAAAAAAAAAAAAAAGATTCAGTCACTTTTCAAGACCATTAATAAAATCAATTAGTATAAATGAGAATAGGTTGGTTTATCACAAAGGTTTGTTAACTCCTTTCTATTTTAGTTGAATATAATATCTATCTATCTATCTATCTATCTATCTATCTATCTATATATAAACACTATCAAAATGAAGCACCCGTCATTATCAGACCATCATGGCACTTTTCATAACAGATGCAGGGGAGTATTTTTGAAAAAAATAAATAAATTTGAGAGTTCATAACCACAAGGGAGAAGTGACCATATTGTGCTTCCATATTGGCTGTGATATTCCTCCATGTATGACAACAACAGGTCATTTCATTGTGGCCTCTGAGATGAAAAGCCCTGACCTTCGAGGGCACAAGTCTCGCCAACTTCAAACTGCATGTCATCTGATCAAGGCTCAGATGTCAGCCGCTTCGCACCGCTACACAGCTGTAAGGCCATAATGAGCAGTGATGAGAGTGAAAGACGGGATGGAAACCATTCAATAAGTAGAATACAGGGGAACTTTGATGCCTAAGTGACAGAGTCTACTCTGCCCACAGGACTGTCCCCGTCTTTAAGATCAGTGTACATGCTCTGAGCAAAAGACACACCGAATCAATAGTACAAGTTTGAGGAAACAGATACTTGGGACTAATGGACACTGGGAATTGCAGCTGATGGGTGCAAAGGGGCTGAAATTCAAATTGATACGTACATCACAGGCCAGTGGGCTCCAAGGGGGCGAAAGGAGGTCACAGGTTGCTTTGACAGCCTACCCCCTCTTAATGGAAGCCTATCGACTGAATTGGAAAAAAGCTTCTGTGACTAATATGTAACAGGGGAGGCACAGAGTCTGTGTATGCTCGCACCAGAATGAATGCGTCTGTATGAGCGATCGTACATGTGCATCTTTTCAGTGTGTGAATGCAGACGGATCAGTTTCTTGGTCTTGAGGGATTCTTGTTCTGATCAATAGAAGGTTATTAGTTGCTCAATAATGCTTTTTTCAGCTCAGGGCCAGGATGACATGTGCTTTCTGAAATCTGAATCTGAAATAATGATTGTGCTGTTAATTGATGATATTTATGCTCCTGTATTACTGTACATAATTTAAGACACTGCTGTTTTTAATGTTGTTCAGTGTTTGACACCAGGGTCTGAGGGTTCCACTGCACTTCATTATTCATAAGGAGAAGGACAACAGACTGCTCTGCTACCACTGATGTGACAGGATGTGACCATAAGATTGGCCAGATGAAACTAGCGATGATTGGTGATCATGAAACGCTCCTCATTAATCAAAAAGATGCAAAAAGAGGAGTGTTGCTGTTGTTTTTAAAGTTTAAAGGCTTTACCACTCCCAGAGGTGAAAAAGTGCAGTCAAATATTTCATGACATTACAGGACTGTTGTCTTGCTAAACTGCTTCTTGTCTGTTATAGTTTAAGATGTATCACAGTGATGTGAGGTGTGTCTAAAGCAAGAAAATCATGTGTCACTGAAATGTATTAAAATCAAAATAAAAGATGCTTGATAATATTTGCTTACACACTTTTCTTCTTTGAGAAACTAAGTTTGTTGCTGGGAGCGGGTGGTGGTGATTGTCGCTTGCGTGAGTCGCTATTGGAAAGCGACGAGACGAGCCGGGGGTTAGCTGGTTAGCATGCTAGCTTCAGTAGAAGAAAAGACATGACACCGTCCACCTCTGGAGACAGCTCTTGGTGGGTAAAGAAATTAAGTTTGATGCTGAACTCAAACACGTTTCTTCTAGACCGGTAAGTAAACAGCTGCTAACACTGGTTATGTAGTAATGGCAAAACATACAAACAGCTCCTTCAAAATAAAGCAGTGTGACGATCTGATGAAAATCGTTTATCTCCAAAATGCCAACTTTTCATAATGACAATACATTTTATTAGATGATCCAAAGCAATTTAATTACCTTAAGAAGTAAGAGAATTTTCTAAACCACTAATTTGGGGAAATTAATCTAAATTACCACATTTGGAGGTACATGGTTTTCACTGGAGAGTGCTGCCTTTCATGTGTCAGTGAATTTTAGAGGAAGACAAAAAAAAAAGAAAAAAAAAGAATATGACTTCTTTTCTGAGTCAATAATCATCTCACAACCAGAAAACCAACTCAGATACATCTTGTTGCTACATGGGGGAAACCACTGCGTTATATTATTTCTTACAGTCTCCTGCAGTGTAACTCTTGATCACACTGAGCACAAAGAGTGCTTGCATACAATCTGCTGACTCAATATGAGATTGTAGTGTGAAAATGACAGTTAATTGACTGCTGGTGTATTTCCTGCTGATTTACCCTCCTCTTCCAGGCAGTTGGCGACAGGACGTAACCTGACCCACATCTCTCGTCACGGAAATGCAATAATCTGTGCTGCAACCATTTAGCTTCCTTCTGAATTGGCAGCGTGTGCTCCCAGCTCGGCTCTCCCCGAGGGCTGAGCAGCTGCGCATCACTCGGCTCATCCAGTGTGACAGCCCGAAATCACAAGTGCAACAGCTCAGTCATGGGAATTTATCATCTGTAAACACAGATATCACTGAGCAATCAGCGAAAGACTCTAATACAAGTGGAGCCGCGGTTGATGCAGTGAAAAGGACAACTATTCCCCAAATAGGAATCATTGGATTGTGAGCTAATAGCAAGAGTGGCTGCCTGCCAGGTAGATGCACCTGTGGCTCCTAAACAGACTGTGTCATCACTGCAGTTAAACCCTTACATATGGTTTTATAGTACCAAGAGCACAATTAAACAACAGCTGCTGAGAAACAACCTTGACTCTCAACAGCACTAAAGCCAACGGCTTAACTTACTCCTACAGTGCTACATATCACACTGATTTACAGTCGCAGCAAAACAACAAGAGATCGTCCAGTAAAGTTATAGGATTCATAGACGGACAGTAGAAAAACTACAGGTTATTTTCTGTGATGTCACCCCCAGATTTCTGAATGGATGTTCAATAATTTGAGTTTGGATTTACCAGTTGCTGCCATCATTTAAAAAATAGACAAAGACATATCACAGCTGTTAGCTAACAGTTGCCTATTTACACATCCATGGAGCATCATTAGTATTTATTTGGATGAATGTACTGTAAGTCCAGCATACACACTAATTTTAGTTTCCAGCAACCTGAGGGAAATATCTGACTCTTTAGCTGTTAAATGCTGCACTATGTTCACCAGCTAGTCACTTACTTTTCTGCTGTTTTGTGCTGAAACAGAAGTGAACATTCTTGGTTTTGGAGCTTTACCCATGAAAATAGCTGCTGATGACTGCAATGACAATCAAAACAGTAAAGTTTCAACTGTCCAGAACAGAATAAAACACTCTGCTGGGCCGATGGAAGCTGCAGAGTTATGTGATGTTTCTCCTTTGTCACTAC
Organism: Seriola lalandi dorsalis; assembly: GCF_002814215.2. Classification (NCBI taxonomy): domain Eukaryota; kingdom Metazoa; phylum Chordata; class Actinopteri; order Carangiformes; family Carangidae; genus Seriola; species Seriola lalandi. Next base: position 93,034 of record NW_019525471.1, on the reverse strand, counting down.
AAGTGTCTTCTTTCATATGAGTATTTGATTCATTGTTGATATGAAAAATATTTGTCAGCGCAGCTTTAACAGATGATGACACACAGACAACACAATCAAACTCAGTTTTTATGAATAACTTCACACCTTTCAAACTGCAAAAAACACCCAGCAGACTCCATAAATGGGGGAGGAATAAAAGAACAAACACAACCTGCAGGCACAAATTAAATGCGTGTTCTCGTGCCAAGCGGGAAAATGGAGTTTAACGGTTTCACATAATCAAATGTAGTGCCTAAAATTTGGGCAAGCGCGATGATTTGGCGCAGGACACAAGAAACCGACATATGTTTCACTCTGTGATTTACTTTGTAGTATCAATTAAGGGGTGTTTTATGTTCCATGTAACACCACTAATTAAAAAAAAGGGTTAAAACTTTCTTATGACTGCCAGCAAATAAAAGCATCAACTGAAAACACTACAGCAAATCAAACACCCAGTGATGAGTAAGATTATTTCTGTGGTAGTGGGTCACTGTTTGACAGTAGCTGTGATCTGATGCAACAGTGCGATTGTTTTCAGAGTGACAAATTAATGAACAGTTTCCCACTCCACTTGTCCTCTAAGGCGACTCTGTGAAGCAGCGCTGGTCACTTTACAGCTAGACAGTGAAGCTGCCTCAGAGCCAGAAGCTCTGACCCGTTCACCAGCTCCTCGGCCCAAACTGAAACACAGTTTGTAACAGCCCACTCGTTTCAGTTTGAGTCACTCATCCGAAACAAAGTGGCTCTGACTGATTCTCAGATACAGATGGTGCAACTATACAGCTAACTGTTCTGTTAATCCCACTTTAGCCATCATACTTCACGCAGGAAAGTGCACATCAACCAGCTACGCTATGGAAATGTCAATGAATCACGATGCCAGCTGAGATTTTTTTTAAAAATCACAAAATAATGATTGAAAAAAAATACTGCATCTGCTGACAGTGGCGATGAAGGCTTGAGCATCTTCCCCACAGAACATTTCAGCCAACAAGTGGATCCAGCATGACAGGAGCCCGAGGTTGAGCTCTCATCAACAACATGATCGGACGCTCAAAAGACTCTCATACAACCTGTCATCTGCTACCCAAGCCACTATTAACACAGCTGTCGACATTACTCATCAGCCGAGATGAGTGACGTGCTGAAAAGGTCACAGTTCACAGCCACTTCTGACTGTCAACGAATGTCTGCGTCAGCTCGCATGTATATCCAAAAAAAATAACCACTGGATTTCAGGGACATTTGGCTTTGACCTGTCTTCGCCATCAACAGACGGCACCACAGAAACAGCATATTGAGCGAGGAAACAGATTTCCTATTTTTCCCTCTTAATTAACAATGATAGTGAAGAGTTTTTGAATTATTTGGAGAACAGAGCAGAAATATTTACTCAGAGTTCAGTCACATTGAGTGATCTCATACATATTTTGAATATGTCACAGTATTACAGCACCTCTGCTAAAGTATGTCAAAGTTTTGCTCTTAGGCTTCTCTCTTTCACATGTAATGCAACTTTTTTTTTAGAATATTGTTTCTACTGTAACATCAGCGAGTCCAAAAAAATAAAAATAAAAATCATGCTTTTAGCTTCTGTTAGAGCTAAAAGTTCAAAACTATGAAGCCATAAAAAGGTGATTTCCTGTGTTATCTGTGGTGCTTTAAAAACAGGTGAGTGCTGAGGTGACTGGACAGCATCTGTTTCTTCTGAAATCAAACAACGCTTCATAAATATCTGTGCTTACTTGCCTCCAAATCCCCCCGGTGTCCAAGAGAAGATGCAGCTCAGAGAGATGACGGGTGCTTTCAGCCATGTATTATTCACCACTTTAATTCCACAAACCCTACAAAAGAGAAAACAGAGTTTGTGTTTATTTTATTTATCTTTCAAATCCACAAATAGATAGCTGCAAAGTGTTCCTGGTTAAAGATTTATCACTGGGCATCAAATAGTGAACCCTTGTACTGTTGCCCTGAAAAGGTTATGACCAGTATCTTTGTGTCTTTTTCACCAGAAGTCTCAAAACTTGGTGTTTGAACAGAAAGAGAAAAAAAAAAAAAAAAAAAAAAAAAATAAGGCCATTTGACATTTCATATTTGGACTTGTTCAGGGTAAAATTTATTTAAACTGACAGAAAT